>NC_142517.1:180660000-180902500 GCF_057876585.1 Rhinolophus sinicus | reverse complement strand
AAAGGCCTTCATAATTACTATGACTGAAACCTGACCCAAATATGATGAAAAAGAGGTTAAAATATTGTAAATACAATATATTACTCATGCCTTCTCACCAAAGTGCTAGGAGTTCACACTCCTGGCCCCACAGGCCTGGCATGTCTTTTATGAAGAAAAATCAGAACACATGGTGTCCCACACATGGATATACTGATGAAGAACCCTGTGCAGAAAATCGAAAATCTGAACTCTCCAGCTTGCAAGGTCAAATTACTTACACTATATGTGCTGACAAGCAGCCGCTACAATTTCAAAGTAAAACAGATAAAGAGAACTTGAAGAATATAGGACATTAATATTAGCTACTGAGCAAAACCTCTAACCATTGAACAGCTACAATGCCCTTGAGGTTTTCTTTGACTGGCATTTTCCATTCAGCTGTGCCTCATTGCTTTCTTTAGAGATAAGAAGTGCTGTAAAATATTCTTATAAAAGCTATTATCCTTTCCCAGGTCAATGGTTTGTTTCACCCAACAAGAAATGGTTGAGAAATGCTGGAATCTGTGGTTACATAAAAAAAGACATACAAAAAGATCTATCAAGCAATAAGCTAGGCGTTGTTAGTATGTTTGTTTGTTTTAACAATCCTAAAATCTAAACATTTATGCATTAAATTTTATGAAGAGATTGTACAGAAAAGAGGACAGTATTTATAAGGCATATTTAGAAATGGACAAATGTAGACACAAAGAGTCAGTGCAGCAGCATCAAATCTACCAGTTTTCAAGCAAATTATATACATATACACATATATGTATATATATACATATATATATTTACATTCATCATCTATATATATATATATATATATATATATATATATATATATATATATACACACACACATATGTATTACATTCACCATTCATGTATATTCACATATATATTCCAACATGTTCCAATTAGGGCCTGGGAATTTCTAAAGAATTTAGAAAGAATTTAAAGCCTAGAAATCCATTTATGCCTAATGCCACCAGGATATCAGTAACATGTTCACCATGATAAAAATGTAAAGAAAGAAATTCCCCATTGCATCCTTGGAACGTCCTTGGGTTTAAGCTGAAGTCTCTATGACCTAAACATATTTTGGATAACTTACTCTTCTAGTTTCTTTTATCTTGTTGACAAGATACTGCTAAAAATAGCTGTAGAGGAATAAAAAGTCACCAAATTGAAAGCCAGTAAGTATAACTTCTGGGGCCCCCTAGACAAAGAAACATGCCTTGGTTTCCCCATCAGATGAATGAGGATTATAAAACCTGTCACAAAAAATAATGTTGCAAAACAAAACAATCTATTGTGTTTTTTACAATTACCATAAATAACCAATTTGAGAATTTAAATTTTAAAATGTTACTATTTCTAGCAGCATGAAAAACACCAAATTCCTAAAAATAAACCTAATAAAAGAGGTGCAATCTCTTTATAGAAATCCATACAATTTTATTAAGGAAAAGTAAATAAGACCTAAATAAATGGAGAGATACATCATGTGAATGGATTGGAATACTACAATTTATATAGAAATGCAAAGAGCCAAAAATTACCAAGAAAATGTTAAAGAAGAAAAGTGGGGAGGCCTATACTCTGGTATCAAAACATAAAGCGGTAGTAATTAAGACAATGTGGTTATGTTACCAGGACAGACTAGACAAATGGAACCAACTATGTATTCGAGAAATAGACACACACATATACGGGTACTTCATTTTATTTTTTTCAAGGGTGGCACTACAGAGTTGTAGGATAGTTTTTACAATACATGGGCTGGGTCAGTTGATTTTCTATGTTGGGAAAAAAATGACAATGAACTTCTACCTCACGCTATACACAAAAATCAATTCTAGGGGATTGTAGATTTTTTAACCTAGTAGATTGGCAAAGATGAAAATAAGAAAAAATAAATTCAGTATTAGCCAGGATTTGAGTATTCTCATAATTTCCTGCTGGGAATTTAAATGGACACGTTTTCTGGAAACTATTCGGCAATGTATCTCAAAATCCCTAAAAAAAATATGTATCTTTGACTCAATAATTCCACTTCCAGAACTTTATCCTAAAGAAAAAGTTGAACAACCTCACAAAAACTGATTTTCATCACTACAATGCTTACATAACAAGAAATTAGGAGAGAAAAATCTAATAATAGAGGATTGGTAAAATATGTTATGATAATCTACATAATATGATGCTGAATCATTATTATATGATTTGGATCAACGAGCGCCACCTAAGGTGTCCACTGGGGCAGGATGTAACACAAATGAGTGAAGAGGCTCTTTGGCAAACTGGACATCGCATGCAGCTTTTGGAGAGGGCAGCTCCAATTTATTGATGCCAAGTAAGAAGGGGGTGGGGATTGCTCCTAGGGTCGTCAGAAAACCCAATATTTTTGAAGAAGTAGGAAATTGAATTTTTTTATGTGAAATCTCCTGATTTTTAAAAGTTGTCTATTGTTTAAAATTTTCTGAAAAAGATTCAGTGGCCAAATAAAATACATCATTTGTGAAAACTCCAGAGTATATACATATACAGAGGGTGCCAAAAAAAAGGTATATACATCATAAGAAAGGAAAAAACTGTCTTAAAATTGTAACTCAATATATACTGATAACAAAAGATGAATACAAGTCATGTTTGACTTCTGCAATTACAAGAGGTGCTCAAAATGGTTACCATCAACATAATTTTAATACAATTTTTTTCCTTTTTAAAATGTATATACATTTTTTTGGCACCCTCTATATTTATTGACATAGAAAAATATCCATGATATGGTTTTTTTTATTGTTGTAAAAAGCCTATTACAAAACAGTTTATATAACATGATCTCATATTTGTTAAAAATGAAAGCATAATTTGCACGTATGTATAAACTCTAAACAGTGTCTGAAGGGGTATAAATCTAAATGTTAATAAGGGGTGATTTTTATTATATTATACATTTCTCTATTTTTGCATTTTTATATTAATTATTAATATTTTATTATCAGAAAAATATGATAAAGTTCTTTTCAATTGTGGTCACAAAGAAAAGAGTGAATAGTTTAGTTTAAAATTTTGAGAACTAAATTACAAATCAAAAGAACTGAATAAATATTCTTGCACATAAAATCAGAGAGACCAGAATTAAAAGTCAGTTCTTCCATTTAGCATGTCAGTGGCCTTGGGCTTTCTCACCTATAAAATGTCAGTAATAATACTTTCCATCTCTGCCTCGAATCCCCTTGGTAATGTAAAAATTAATAAACAAAAATAGAATTTATATTTACCACACTACCTTCCTAGAATCACCAAAAGCTAAGTGTAGAAGGGTGCTTTTTCTAATGCAGTTCAAGTCCTGACAGGAGACAGACATAGAATGTAATAATGTAAAATGTTTTTGATTGTTTGCTTATTTGTTTGTTTGTTTGTTTTGTTACTGCATCCAGAGGCCAGACCATCATAAGGATCTTCTCCCTTGCAACTTCTCCACTCCCAGCATCTAAAGCTGCTCTGCCCCACACTTCGCTCCTTAACTAGCAACGGTACCCAGTGCAATGGAGCAGAGAATGGCTGACCATCCATTGCCAGAAGAAGTAGCACTCGATGAGGAGAAATCCATATCATGTTGTCAAGAGTATTTGGGTAGGTCCTAAGTATTGGGTGGAGCTCCAGGACAAATGGAATAAACTAGGAAATCCACTTTCAAGGATTAGATTTAACCTTCAAGTAAATAAATAAATATTTTTTGAGAATTTGGCACCCTTCATTTTCTCTCCCCTGCTGTCTGTATCACTAGTAAAGGCATTTATCCAAATGGAATTCAGGGAGCTGAAGAGGTCCACAGGTAAAACCAAGCAAATGGCTTGTGTAAGGTGGGTTTTGTTTCTGTTTATATCACCTCATTTTCATCACCAGGGGCTTAGATACATGCATTCCACTATTCCTTCTACCATGTAGGTTAAGTATGATAGAGTAGAAAAAATTTTTTTCAGGTTATTGTTATACCATTGGAAACCTACCTTGAGATGAGCTCAGGTACCTCCCCAAATACCTGGTTAATTTCTCCCCAACTACCCGGTTAATTAGATTGATTTCACCTTAATCCAAGGAGAATTTTCATCACATCTGGTTCATGGACATACAGTCCCCCTTTGAGATATTTTTGATATAATAACCCATTTGCATCATCATACCTTTTCCAATCACAATAAAAGAGAAGAATAAAAGTGTTGTTTCATATCTTTACTCATTCAGTAATGTGCAACATGAACATAATAGTGTTAAGAAGTCAGAAATAACTTAACACGATAGCTATAGAAGAAGTTTGTTTATATTTGCAAAATTTCAACAATTATCTTCCCTAGGTTCCCCCAAATTAGCATATTTGTTAATCAAATTAATTAAGAAGCTTTTCAAAATAAAAGCAATGTTTTAAATAAATATATTTTCATAACCATAGAACATTTCGTTCTGTTGGAGGTAACAAACATATTACACTCAAGTACTTTATGAAAATATTAGGGCAAAAATTATCTAGTTGCAGTTATAAATGTACCCTAATTAGTCATTTGCTTCTTTTTTGTGTTTTTATGCATTAAAATTATGTCATAGGCATTTTATAATCATTAGTTTTTAAATCATTATGAAGATGTTATCTGACTCACAGAATTTATGTCAGTGCAACATGACATGATATTGTTTAAACAATGAGTTTAAATTTAAATTTAGTACTCTAAATTAAATGCTATCAAAGCCAAGACCCTCTAGCTACCCAGGTCTGCTATAGAAAATGAATGCTAAACTCCCAATTTGGAAGACTGTAACCTTCCTACAAATCTCAACCTTGAAATTTCGTAACTGAATAATATTGTCACATCAAAGTCCTAATTACAAAAGAGCTTTTACTGTGTTTCAGAGTACCGCATAGGTGGGTATAAATTTACTCATGATCAGCTTTTCCACTGACATCATACCTGTTTAGTAAAACTACAGAAAACTTTCTAAAAATTGATTTTGTTTAATAAATCTTTTAAAGAGTTTCCTTTCTGAAGAAATGACTGCCGATCTTTCCAGAAGCTCTGATTATTTCTTTACCTTTCATTCACTTTTTTTTCTACTGTGATTGTTAGGAATTTTTCTAACCTATATTTAATCTATCAAAACATCTATGCATTGGTAAATTTGGCTTCCTTCAGCAATAAGCTATGTTAACATCTCTAAATTAATGACAAAGGTAGAGAGATAAAGTTAAACACAGCCACAGGTTATAGTGAGTGATCTTTAGAATTTTACATTAACAAATTTTTCCCAAAATGATACAGTAATAACTTACTAAATGAATAATGCTACACAAAATAGATTTGAACCGGATCTCAACCTATCTCTCTCTTTCTCTTTCTCTCTCTCTCTCTCTCTCTCTCTCTCTCTCTCTCTCTCTCTCTCTCCCCCCCC
The DNA here is from genome assembly GCF_057876585.1 of Rhinolophus sinicus. Taxonomy (NCBI): domain Eukaryota; kingdom Metazoa; phylum Chordata; class Mammalia; order Chiroptera; family Rhinolophidae; genus Rhinolophus; species Rhinolophus sinicus. Next base: position 180,897,022 of record NC_142517.1, on the reverse strand, counting down.
CTCTCTGTCTCTGTCTCTCTTTCTTTCTCTGAGATACACACAAACACACACACACACACATACGCGCACACACACACACTTCCACCCACATCCATACATGGGTGTGTACACACACCTCAGAATTGAACACACTGCTACTAAACATTTTAACTTAGATAAATTAACTATGTGAAAATACTGACATTGTGAAAATATCTGCATATGTCCAACATCCAATGAAGGGCATCATTTTGTGAATGTCTAAAGACCTTAAAGAAAGAAAACCAGAAAGAACACAGTCTTTGACAGGAAGGACGGTGAACGCGCCGGTACCAGTCCGTCAGGTCACAGCTTCCCGTTCTCCTCACCACTCTCCTTCTCCTCTATGGCTTCCAGGCTGCGCTTGCTCTTGGTCTCGGCACTACTGCTGGCAGCCTTGCTAAGTCCACAAGACAAGCACGCCAGTTGGATCTGCTTCATGTTTTCTAGAGCTTCATTCTTTGCGTTCTTCAACAGATCTCCTTGGCCCTACAAACAGGTAGAAACATACACCAAAGAAGAAAGTTATGGACCAAGCACATCCTGAGTGACTATTGCTCAGTCAGGAAACAGACCCAGACCTGAGAACTCAGTTTTCCAGGATTTAGCCCGAAGTTCTTTTCTAGCATTATTGAGGGTCTTTGTGCTTTGGGCCTTCCCGATCGGCTCTGTGGTTGACGGCAGCCCCTTGCGATTCCTGTAGTGGAGAACAACCTCAGGGGAACTTGTCCTCTGAATGTGCCAAGGACAGCCAGCCCTTCCATCACCAAGGTCTGATACTTTGCACACCGCTGCAACTCCTGTCCCATCCAGGCCTAGCATTCCTAGGCTTGGGAAGAAACAAGGAAAGAAACTGCCTTTAAGAACTAAAAATTAAATCAGCCCCTCAGTGCACAAGAGCTCAAAAAGCAAAACATCTTCTGTAAAGTAAATGATATATCTTTATGATTGGTTAACTTGTTTTTGTAGATATTGGTTTATCCTTGCAATCTGCCTTTTAATATATTATTAGTTACCTACATTCCTTCTGTCTATCTATCATTCTTAGGACCACATTCCCTTCTGGCTGATGGAGAAAGAGAGGCTCCAGAGGCTCAGCATGTCAATCAAAACAAAAAGCAAACAAGGATCGCAGCAAATCATCAGCTGTCAGTTACATCAGGGCCTGAGAAAGATCTTTTCCCATTCTTTTTATTTCTTATTTTAGTTCATCCTTATAATGTTCAAGTGCACACACTGGCCCAGGGGCCTGAAGATCTAAGTGTGGGGAAGCCAGAACATATTTCCACAGTGTACAGACTCCTTTCCATTCTCACAGCAATGCCTGAGAGTGTGACCCAGAAACTGTGAAGGACAATGTGGGAGGATATGGAGGTGACACTGATTGCTGGAGAGTTCCTCTACAAAGCAGAGAACCAGAGAAAGGATAGGTCACCTATTTTATGCAAGGTACTTCATGAGACACTGTTTTATCACTTTAATTTGATGAATGTTTTTTTCTATAGGGTGTATGAGGAACCTTGTATTTACAAAATGCCTTGGAATATTGAATTTGTCAAAAGCTATACAGACTTACTTACCAATTCTAGTATAATAATAGCTAAATCCTTCTAATAATTGCCTTTCACTAAATGGATAAATAAGTAGGCTTTGCCTAATATTTTTGTTAAAGTACACTGAATCCAATTACCTCAATCATGGAATGGGATTTTAGAAGTAGACTTGGAAGTTGTATAGTCTACCTTATGAAGAGAAAAGAAGCTGAGCCTGATGAGGTTAAACAATTGACCCAACGTCACAGCTAGTCAGTGACTGAGCTGGGCCAGAAGTCCAGGCCTTCTGCCTTGGGGGGGGGGGGGGGAAGGGGGGCAGTGCCCTATTCCACACACCATGTTTATAATTTAGACTAAACTAAAGACTAGAGAACAAATGCTCTGTCAAATAAAGATAGGTTTTCTAAGGGAAAAAATAGTCACTACACCAGCAGAATTTGGGGAGTCAGTTCTTAACAGTGTAGACATAATGAGTCCCCCCTGGAGACTGAAAAACGAAGTCACATCTGCTTTGAAAAATGCAATTCTTAAGTAATAATAATAATACAACATATGAAGTTATTCCAGGAAGGCATTCTTCTTTGTGCTTTACATAGACATTCATTCATTCACTTGTCACAGCATCCCTATGAGATTGGCACTTTTCTTATTCTCAGTTTATGGATGAAGAAAAAACTTAGGTGCAATGCAGTCACCTTTCCCAGAGTCATGTAGCTGGTAAGTGGTAGAACCGGGTTTAAGTCAAGGCCAGCTGTTGGCTCCAGAGTCTGTAGGCTTTAACCAGGATATGGCATCTCTTCCAGGCAAATTGTGCTCTCCCTACAAAGCACATTAAAGCCGCCTATTCACTGTGAGCCACAGAAACAATACAGATAAGAAAATCATTACCCTTGGGGCACAGTCTGACAGAACTTAGAAATGGAATCTAGAGAGTCAGGAAGACAGGGTACGCCAAGAACAGGGAGAAAAGTCAGAGCATCTTCGTTTTGCTTCCAACTCCAACCATTTCTTCCAGGGCCATTTTCTCGTCTGTAAAAATGAAAATAGCCTTCTGCCTTCCTCATAAGTTCTAAAGATTAAATAAAATATGTTGAAAAGCTGTTTGTGATTGAAATAATCACTAATAAACTATGCCATGAGGTGATATGAAAAGCAGTTAACATAGTCTACTATTATAATAAATATATTTATATTGTGCATATTTTAATACAAATTTTATTAACTTGTTTAAAATGCATCTATGAGAGTCTGTTTTACAAAGACATGTGCATTTACCAATGGAAAGATTCCCTTGAAAAACCAAACTGTATTAATAAAGATATTATACCCACACACATTTTCAGAGTATTACTTTTAAAATCTCCCTTTTCTTTTAATTTCGAAATTTTCATCAAGCATTTTAAAAGCATGAACAAAAGCAAAATTGGCATCTTCTCTCATTGCAAGAAAACAGCAAAACATGCAGAAATATGAAGCTTGATACTACTAATGCAGAATGTTCTCACATCCTTTTCTTGCAGCAGGTTATAAAACATAGCTAATTAATCAGTCAGAATGTCATCTCATCAGTCTGAGAGGTGGCATCCAGGCCTAAGTGGCAGGCGGTACCAGTTCTGGTAAATAGAACTCAGTCTCTCTAGGAAACAATGGCCAATTGCAGAAAACAGTTTGTGCCGGTGCATAAAACACAACTACATCATGTCCTGATAACCAGGAGACAACATGTCCAGACTGAACGATATAGGCAGAAAAAAAAAACCAGAAAAAGAAATTAAACTGTTTACTAACAGAAAAATAAAATAAATGAAAGACTAAGTTATGAGGAGTTCACATTGAAACACTTATGTAAAAATTTTGTTTTCTATTTTTTTAAGTAGGAGGAATAGAGGTCAGCTTTCTGTTCTGTGGTTCAAGGAATCAACTCCTTGAGTCCTCCTGATTAAGGTACCAGAAAAGACTCATTCTAGGAAAAAACTGCAGCGAGGACGAAGTTTATTGCTAACAATCCCCATCCTGGCATTCATTTTTGGTGCTGATTTTTTCCCATTTTATGTGCACTGATTTCTTTCTCCTGACCGATGAGCATCCCTTTCTCTGTTAATACTTCTCAAATGCCTAAGTAGCCAGCTTACCCCCTATCTCCTCCCTCAAAACATTACTGCCCTGTGTATCATTTCTTACAAGGCGTATTAAGTATTCAGATCAGCTAAGCCATTTGAAGGTATTGGTGTGTAGTCAGCATTTAAGTAGTATTGTAACAGGACATTTCTAAAAAATATGCTCAAAAATTCTCAAACGGATGTCTTGGGAGAGGAGGAGAAAGGAAAGAAACCCAGGAGACTAATTTTACTTGGTGGTATATAAATTGAAACATGTCTTGGATGCTAAAATAAGTCTGAGATTGTTATGGCCTGGAATGTAAAACTAATGTACAGTTTGATCATTGAAAACTCAACCTGGAAGGAATGTCAAGCTACTGCCGAAGTTTCAGTATTCTAGCAATCTCATGGGAATTTGTAGTTTCTCTCGGCTGTGACTAGGGATGCTTCAGGGGGGAAAAAATGAGAAAGACTGTTTTAACCTGGAGGAAAGTAAGAGTAACAGAGAGCATCTCAGGTAGACTGACGCTGATGGAACAACAAGACAATCAAAATCTCAAGAGCAATGGGCCGTCAATTCAGCCTCCACAGGTATTTGGCTTCTGAATATACAAGTCCTTGGAAATCCCAACACATTTGAAAAGTAACCCTTGGAATTATAGGAAACCATAGACAGATCACTATAGCTATTTTAAATGTAAAATATAGTGATGATTAATGATTTTTTTAAAAAGAGACATTAGGCATTCATAATCAAATCCTTTAATCCAACTTCATTAAATTGCAATTATAATACGTTACCTAGAAATCAAGAAATATCTGATGCAATTTAAATTGTTGTACCATACCACCAGAATTTTTACTACTACTGCTAATTTTATTCCTGAAAATAAAATATCACACTAAACAGAAGTTAGCATTTTTTGAACACTTATTATACTAAGTGCAAGCAAATTTGCACACATTACCTCATTATATCATAATCATAAAAGGTCCTGGAATCTAAATGTAAGTTATTATTAATTATATATTTGTAAGTTATTTATTAGTAATATATTTTATTATCTATCAAAAGACATTAAGGATCTGTGTTATTCCTGTTCTTGCTAAGAAATGTAGTTTTTCCCACTGTTTGAAAATAGTTTGGGCTACAATCTGACAGAGTAACTTATAAAAGCTAGCCATGCCTCCTTTATATCCATTTTTTCCCACGAACTGCACTATCCCTTGTGATACCAGTGCACAAAAGAGCCGGAGAACATCATAACTAGTGTCCTTGTCATATGTGAAGGAAATGCGTGGGTTGTCTCAGAGTACACCACAAACATTTAAAGAAGCTAATTGAGACTCTGGGAATGCAGAGACCCATACATGTACACGTACACAACAACACATATAAACAAATGCAACTCTGTCTCCAAGTGGACTTGTGTGGGTATTTTTCAGCACACACTTAATGGCAGACTGATTCCCCTGATATTCTTTCCATGTGAGAGTCCACACCCACAGCTAGATTATACTGCAGGAAAATCTGGCACAGACAACGTGGTAGAACTAGCAGCTCTTTATTTGTTCTAGCTAGTATTTAGTGGACAAGATTTTACTGTGGTGGGCTGTGTACTACTATCATCTTACTAGTTCAAAAATCACGCTTTGGGGAATTATCTAAAGAGGTTAAATATTTTGTATTATCTAAAGAGGTTAAATATTTTGTTCTGAAGAGATAGAAACAACAATTACTATGTCTTTCATTTGAGAAATTAAAATAGCTGATCAAAAAACGTGTTGATGTCATGATACATGTATTTCTCTTGGTGTTATATTTCTGTAATATTGGGTAAAGCTATGCAAAGGTGATTCAGAATTCTTGCTCTTCAGAAAGAAAGCTTAGCCATCTAGGAAATGTATACAAGATGTTAACAAGAGTTACAGGGCACAAAGGTGTAGCCATTAGGGAATTATGTACAAAATAGCTTAACTGCACAAAAATAAAAGTTTTTATTGCTTCTAATTATCAACACTCAGATTTATTAGTATTCAAAATCTTAGCAATGAAATATTTCAACTGCATTCTACTCATCACTTAAAAAGTTGAATTTTTAGGGGCAGCTGGTTAGCTCAGTTGGTTAGAGCGCAGTGCTCTGAACAAGGCTGCCAGTTTGATCCCCACATGGGCCACTGTGAAATGTGCCCTCCACAACTAAATTGAAACAACTACTTGACTTGGAGATGATGGGTCCTGGAAAAACACACTTAAATTTAAAAAGTTAAAAAAGAAAAAGTTGAAATTTTACTCTATAAACACTCAAGAATTATGGACAAAAAATTGTAGAATAGTTCTGGTCTAAGACTGTTGGCTTAATGGAGCTTTTTATGTTACTCTTCTGAAACTTTGAACTAAAAACAAGTTAAACACTGCTTTTCAAAACTTTATTACATAATGCAATTACATTATTTTATTTTTATAGGAACAGAAAGGGAATTATATTGGACATGTTCATCTGAGCCATTAGATTTTATAATTTTATATAAAGTTCAGTTTTTTAAATTAGTTTTGTGACTGATACCTTTTAGTATTAGTCATAAACTCAATTAATCAAATGTTTCTGAAGACCTTGGAAACAGAACTTAAATAAGTCTTTTTAGTACTTGAAAATCTAGTTCTGAAGGAAGAGTAATTTATAAAGTGTACAAGATATTTCAAAGAAATTTTAAGAGTAATGTAATACCAAAGAGAAAACAACATTGCAAAATAATGCAGAATCACATAACCATACAAAAGCCTATAAAAACTATGAAGTCATACTCTGTTAAAATTCAACAGAATGAAAATTATATTTGAAAGTTAAATTGGAAAACAAGTTTTACAGACCTGGCAAATAAGACTTTTTCTGTTCACATTGCTTTCTCAAATAACATCCTGCATTGTTACCATATCTTTCTCATCAAAAAAAATCTTTACTAACTTGAATGTTGAAGGAATAAAGAACCCTATTCACTTCAAAATGGTAAATAAGTGTGTCTTAAGTAGAAAACCTTTGTATTAACCATGTTCTTAAAAAAGTTTTTAATATAGTTTTTAATTTTTGTGACCTTGTACATATATAGAATACTACACATAAAGTAGTTTAACATTTAAATACTACTCACTAATAATATAATTATATTACATTAATAAAATAAAAGATAAAAATCATATTATCTTTTCAATAGATAAATAAAAATAAGTTGAAAAATTTCAACATCCTTTTGTGATAAAAGCTCTCAACAAATTAAGTATAAAAGGAGTGTGCCTCGACATAATACAGAGCATGTATGAGAAGTCCACAGGTAACATACTCAATGGTGAAAAGTTGAAAGCTTTTCCTCTAAGATCAGGAACAAGGCAAGGGTGTTCACTCACTTTCTTCCTATTCAATAGGAAGTCCTAGCCAGAGCAATTAGGCAAGAAAAATAAATAAAAGGAATCCAAATCAGAAAGGAAGAAGTAACTGTCTCTGATTGTAGATGACCTGATTTTATATATGAAAATCCCTAAAGACTCCACACACACACGCACACACACACAACTGTTAAAACTAAAAATGAATTCAGTAAAGTTGTAGGATACAAAATCAACATACAAATATCAGTTGTGTTTCTATACACTAACAACAAACTACAGAAAAAGAAATTTTAAAATTTTATTAAAAATAACATAAACAAAAATAAAGTACTTAGGAATAAATTTAATCAAGTAGGTAAACAATCTGTACACTGAAAACTATAAGACATTAATGAAAGAAATTAAAGACGACACAAATAAATGGAATGACATCTCATGTTCATGGATCAGAAGAATTAATATTATTAAAATGTTCACAATACTGTAAGGCATCTATAGAGTCAATGGAATCCCTATCAAAATTCCAATGACATTTTTTGCAGAAGAGAAAATTAGTCCTAAGTTCATGTGGAACCATACACACAAAATAACCAAAGCAATCCTGAGAAAAATAGACAAAACTGGAGGAATCGCACTCTCTGATTTCAAACCATATTATAAAGCTACAATAATCAAAACAATATGCCACTGGCATAAAAAACAGACACACAGACAAATGGAACAGAACTGAGAGAAAGCCTTGTAATAAACCCATGCATATAAAATTAACTAATATTTGACAAGGAAGTCAAAAACACTCAGTGAAGAAAAGATAGTCTTTTCAATAAATGGTGCTGAGAAAACTGAACATTCACATACAAAAGAATAAAATTGGACCCCTATAGACCACTCACAAAAATTATCTCAAAATAGATTAAAGACTTAAATGTAAGACCTGAAATTATATTATAAAACTCCTAGCAAAAAACATAGGGTAAAAGCTCCTTGACATTGATCTTGGCAATGATTTTTTTGGATATGACACCAAAAGCACAAGCAACAAAAGCAAAAATAAATAAATGGGACTACGTAAAACTAAAAAAGCTTCTTCAGAGCAAAAGAAACAATCAACAGCAAAAGATGAAAAAGCAATCTACAGAATGGGAGAAAATATTTGCAAACCATATATCTGATAAGAGGTTAATATCTAAAATGTACGAGAAATTCAATATATATGTATAACTCAAAATATATAACAACTCAACAGCAAAACAATCATCATCATCATCATCATCATCATCATCATCATCTGATTTTTAAAAATGGGCAGAGACCTGAATAGACATTTTTCCAAAGAAGACATACTAATGGCCAACAGGTATGTGAAAAGGTGCTCAATTTGTATCAATACTCATCAGGAAAATGCAAATCAAAACCACAATGAGATATCAAACCACCATACCTGTCAGGATCGCTATTACCAAAAAGACAAGAGATAACAAGCACTGGCAAAAATGTGGAGAAAAGGGAGGAAAGGGAACCCTTGTACATTGTTGGTGGGAATGTAAATTGGTGCTGCCACTATGTAAAACATATGGAGGTTCCTCAAAGAATTAAAAGTAGAATTACTGTGTGATCCAGCAATTCCATTTACAGGTATATATTCAAAAGAAATGAAATCGGGATTTTGAAGACATATCTACACCCCCCATGTTCACTACAGTGTTATTTACAAAATGGAAACAATCTGAGTGTTTATCATATATATATATATATATATATATATATATATATATATAATTTATATATATTTATATATAATTTACATATATAATTTATCAAATATATATGTATATCTATATATAATTGGTTTAAAAACCCTTTGATAGAATGCCATGAATGTCCCAGACAAAAACACTACTGTTGTACTGATATTGATATCTGATTTTTGCCTTCAGTGTGGCAAACTTCAGAGTTTGGGAGAATGTAATCATTTTAATCTGAACCAAAAATTTTGGACAACTGAAATACAAAAGCAATGGTAGAAGATTCATGTGTGGAAGAAATGTGGAAAAGATCATTGGTTTTCATTTCAAAGGTATCATCATAAGCCCTAATAGATCAGCTTATGATCTATCGAAAAAAGAAGATTTTAAAAGTATGAAATTCATTACAGGCACCAGCTGAACATTTCAAAAGATACTATTAATGTGAGGACTCATCAGTTGGTTCTCAGGTCCCTGGGATACTGAATCTCCTTGCTGTGCCCAGGAGCCCCCAATCACCCCCCATGGAAATTGGCTGCCCAAGATGGCAGCACAAACAAGCTGAGGAGCAGAACTGGAGCCAGGGTTGTTGAAGAAATATATCTGATTCTAAGGAGTCCACATTTCTCTCACATATTAGGTTGCTGCAAAAATAATTGCAATTTAAAAGGTTAAAAATTGCAAAAAAAACGCAATTACTTTTGCACCAACCTAATAATAACAAATTGGTTTAGAGGCTTTGAATTGTAACCATATTGTTATTCTATAGGTGAATTTACAGTGTCAGATTATCTGGATTCAAATTCTGGATCCACCACCATTGTCAATCTCCATTGTCAGATTATCTGGGTTCAAATTCTGGATCCACCACCTCTTAGCTGTTTGACCTTGGGCAAGGTCATCTGGTAAATTAGTTTCCTCATCTATAAAATGCCTATGGTAATTGTACCCATCTCTAGGCTTATTGTGAGACTAATACAGATAATACATGTGAATCATTTGGAACAACGCCTAAGATATACTGCAACCTCTAATGATTGTTAGCTATGATTATTAATTTATAAAGAGATAATTAAAAGGTTTCAATAAATGCTATGTTTAATTATCAATAATGACAATGTTATGGATATCTATTGTACTTTACCTTATAAAATGTGAGGAAACAAAAAACACTTTGAAACTTAAAAAAGACAAGCTGGTGAAGTAGGGGGAATAAAGTAGGGGGAATAAAATTTCTCTGTTACTGAGAAAATAAATGCGGTATTGATCACCCATCAGTCCTATGAAAGACCCCATAATGTTTAAATAAAAAAAGAAATAATTGCATTGACATGGAAACTTTCTTCGCGGAACCCCAGAACGTCATCCTCCCTGCTCCACAAGCTTATTTTCTTATTTACATTTTAGAGGTTACAACATTGTTCAGTGTAAGATACCCAAATGGTGCTCACTATTAGAATAAAAAAATTTAAACAGCTGTTTCATTTAAGCCAGATGAGGAAGTAAAAATGAACTAAAATCATCTGTCACCAAAAGAAATGAATGGCAAACATTATCTTTTGTGACAGACCCGTTATATTTCTGAAAATCCCATAAGATAGTTGCCTGCAAGGGTGCTCTGGTTAAGGAGCCATCTGTGTGCTTTGGGCAAGTGACTGTGAGCCTAATCCACTTACAGAAAATGTCAACAAAATTGCTTTAACACCAGGGAGCTGAATAATAGAAAACCCCGAGCTAAACTTTAAAAATATGATTCAACTGCAGAAAGCTTTATGAATTTAGGTTTGTGCGATGATATCAGCATCCTGAAAATTCTCTTGCAGACATTTTGACAAAAGAACCTTCAATAAAACAATTGAAGTTTTACTGAAAAAGACATTCAATAAAACAATAAGAGTCACTGCCTGTTGTTCCCTCTGCTCTCTGCTTTTCCTTTCCCATTATTGTGATCATCTGCTTCTATGTCAACAGATCTAAGAAGAAAGGACAGAAGATTAATATCAACATTTAGCAAGGTGACAAAGGTATTAACTGCACTTCAAATGAAACTTTAGTAGTAGGTGGTCATTAGCACAAAAAAAACGAATACTGTTTAAAAATTCCAATATCTCAAATTAACTTTCCTTGGATAATAGACGACACTGAAATCTGTATTCATACTACTAATGTGAGTGCCACAAGCCAAACACAGAAGGAGCTTCCATAGAAATTTCTACTTAGCTAACTCATGTTATTCTTATTCCAAAAAGCTCATACAACAGCTTGAAGGACGTAGGATGCTCCAAACCCCCAAACAGACAAAGGCTATAGAGACAGTTACTAATATTAGAAGGATATTTTTTAAATGCACGCTGATATTTGCTTGGTAAGGCTTTCTCTTAAGAAATTACTAATTACATTGCTTAAATTACTGGCTACTTGATCTATCCAAAAATAAATTAAATCTGCAAAAATGCCAGAATAAAAGTGTAGATGCAATGACAACTGTCCACGATTGGAATGAATTGATTACAGAATGCCTTCAAGCTGCTTAACCACCTCCACAGTGCTGAAAATTTCAACAAGCAAGTGGTTTTTTGTGACATCTGGTCCTGTGTTGCACAACTCCAGGAACAACATTCACACTGTCTTCTATGTGCTTTACATTCCCTGCAGCCTAATGACAGCCACACTGCATCTGGTGTAGAGGTGTCCTTTTACCAAGGACATTTATTCTCTGCAAAACCATCACGCTTTGAAATAGGCTGAAACTGTCCCCTTTAGCAGTGCATCATGATGTGTATAGGGCGAGCCCCTTCAATGACCCTGTAGGCACCCATTCACGCTGGCAAGAGTTCTTAGTGCCATTTGCAGTGGCCAAATAACTATTAGCAAGGCATTGTCAAAGGCGCAGCTTTCCTGCACCCTCCATTTAATGGGTCATTGTTTTATTAATGACAGTAAGGCAATTATCAAATGCAATACACTACTTCTTATTAATAGTTAAATCGAGGAGCAGTCATCTTGGCTCCCTCCACAAAGACTGTTTTCGAGAGTTTGTCATTAACGATGTATGCCCTAAATTTGGCAGGGCATTTGGTTAAACACCAGGATATTTGTCACTCCAAGGAAATGTCAAGACCTGTTTTTCTTAGTCTGAGACACGTTCAAGTTTCAGATCTCAAACTCAAGCCATCCACAACACCAAACTACTAGCAGCACATTTTCCTCCAACTTATTTTTTTAATTATGCTGCACAAAAGTTGAACTAATAGCATCTATAGTTCCCAATTGCTCATATTATGTCATGTGGGCTTCATCAACTTATCTATTCCATCTATCTATGTATATTTCCCCTAAATACCTCACTAGGCATATCATGAAAATAAAGACATTCTATATAACCACAGTACTATTATTAACCCAATGAAATTAACATCCATTCAGCAATTTCATCAGATATGAAGTCCATATTAACTGCCCCAAATGTTCAAAACAGCTTTTTTTGAAAATCAAGAATCCAATCAGGTTCATACATTACTAGCCTCTTTCACAATAAGAGGCTATGAACCAATTATGCGAAGTTAGCGTAAGAGCATGAGTGACAGAAGAGTCCGTGGGAAAACAGCACGCTCACTGCAGTTAAGTACCACTTCCTTGAAAGACATTCCACAGCTTCACTCTTGTCCACTTTGTGGATTATGCACCATTAAATCATGACATATACTTGTCAAAACATTTCTTCTGAATGTCAAATACCATCACTCCTATGTTCTTAATTTTAAATCAACTTTATAAATACATACGCCTGGAAAAATTCACCACACATTCACAAAATCCATTAGATTTTGCGAGTGTCATGCTGACACCTCCATAAATGCTCTTCCAATGCAGGCCTCAGAGTTCTACCCAGAATAGATGACTGTGAAAATCAAACTACCAGAAACTAGTGGGAGAGAACATTCATATTCAATTCCAATATTTTCAGTAGCTGATACATTTTAGGCCTTAGAGATGCAGACCCCAAACCCACATTTTTATAGGAATTTAAATGATCACCATGAACTTCATTTGACAAGCCTTGTGTAATCTTGTCCATGGGCATAGACCTTCGCTAAGGAAATTAGTCCAGGCTGACCCTGGGCTGAGATGGCCCAGCTCTGTACTACAAGAGCCCACCTTCCCGGACACAGCTGGTTGGACCGGGCATTCACACATGTCCCAGGATTGGCCAATCAGCAGCTGTCCAGTGAGCGCTGAGCTGTCCTCACTCCAAGCAATAATGCCAGTAATTAGTCAAACCAATCAGAGTGACTCTCAGAAAGTGAAATTCCCTGGGAATTTCAAAGAGACTTAGTCAGTGGCCAACAGAAAAAGGTGCCAGAAAAATGTACAGAGGAAATAAAGAGAAAGGAGGAGGCTGAGCCCCTTAAAGCCCACAACACTACAGTAAAAATCCACAATTCTTATTCCTGAGAGAGAGGAAAAGATAACACAGTCCCTTCCAGCCTGCTTGAATTGTCATGATCCTCCAGCCTAAGGTTCTGTGAGGCTGCCCATTCTGTGCCTTTAGGCCCACTCTGTTTCCTTTCTACCCAGGAAATGTGTTTCCTGCATTATCACATATAGCAGCACTTGAACAAGCCTGAATGAGTCCCTGTTCCCTGTAACTCAGGGAAAAAAAAAAAAAAAGTTTACCTTAAATGAGAAATGACAAGCCTGTTACAATTTTAATCACATCATTTGATTCGTTGATAACCAAGGCAAAAAATAACTTAAACCATGCTTTCATCATCCCAACCAAGGGCTTCTAAGTTTCTTGTAGAGAAAGCCAGCATCAGTCAAAATGAGAGGAAGGACAGGAGTTGTGGCTGATGTCTGCAGTGAGAAAAATGATTAACAAATGACGAATCAGTTGCATGACCTTGGGAATACTGCTAACTCCTGCTGGCTGCAGGTTCCTTCTCTATTAAATAAGAGGATAAAATGAGATGCTCCTTATGTTCACCTTATACACTAAAAGTCTATCGTTTACTAATTAGGGCTCAGTGTAAAACTGCTGTGCTGAAATTCATCACTTAATTATTTTAAATAAGAGAGACGGTCTAGTGGGAAAGAGATGAGGAAGCAGTTAAAGTGTTGTGCTAGAGAAAGACCAGGGCAATGTGGAGACAGACACATGGCTGAAACACCTAACCCCACTGAGGCTAGAGGGGCGGGAGAAGGAGCGAAGCCAGCTAGGCTGTCCTGAAGGCTTGGTACCTGAGCTACCAGATGAAGAGCCCCAGCGGCAGTGCGTAAACAAGGCCAGGACTCCCAGGGAGCAAGGGTACAAGACACGCCTTTGAAGGGACAGCAGAGTAACTGGTCAGCACGAGAGCACAACTGGTGCCACTGAGAAACTGGAAAAAGTTCAGTGTGGCCAGAGTAGCACATGGAAGATGAAGGCGGTGAGACACGAAGCTGGAGAGGAAAGCGATCACAAAAAGCTCCATAGGGGAAATTAAGAAGTTTGCAAGAGAAGCCATGGGAAACCTTGGAAAGGCTTTAAGCAGGCAGAATGGCCATGAGCAGACTTACCTTTAAAAAGGTCACCTTAAGCTGCGAAGCTGCGGAGAGGGATGGGGGCATATGAGAAAGGAAAGATTTTTCACTGACTCAGGTGATAAATGAAGAGACCCAAGGCAATTGTGATGGGAATGAGACTTCTAGGGAGATATGTAGGAGGCTGACCTGGTAATAAATACTTGGTAACTGCGTAGAGCTGGAGATTTAGGGAAGAGGTCAAGGACAACTCCCAATATTCTTGCTTGGCCAACTCTGAGCTGTCATGCATTCAGTCAGGTAGGGACACCAGACGTGTCACTGGGGGTAGGCAGGAGATGAGCACAATTTGAGACATGCTGACTTAGCTGTGGTTCATAGACTCCCCCCACCCCAAGCGTGAAGATGCCTGGTGGGTAGTTGAGAGGGAGGGGTGGCAAGTGGAGGTCATCTAGAGCTAAGGAGAGAGACAGGAACCAAAGATACACATTTGGGATTTGACAGCATAAAGAGGGTAACAAAAACCATTTGCATGGACAGTGTGACCCAGAGAGAAAGGATGAAGTAAAAAGAGAAGAAAGCCTAGGCTAGAACCCTAAGGAGCACCAACATTTAATAGAAGAGAAGAGGAGGGAGGGAAACCTGCAGAAACTCCTGGGAAGAAAGAGCCAGAAGTGTAAGAGGAAGACCAGGAGAGGGTGGGTGGTGTCCCAGAAATCAAGGGAAGCAGTGATGCAGGGAGGGAGTGATCAGCCATGTAGAATGTTTCCAAGCAGTCAAATAACAGAAAAGCTGGAAAGTGTTCACAAGATTTCCTGATGAGAGGGTGATGCGTGACCTTGGTGAGAACCATTTAATGGAGTGTCAGGGGAAGAAGACAAATGAAAGTTGGCTAAGGAGGGTGGGAGATAAGGAAGTGGATACAGTAAGTGTAAACAACCTGGTTAAGAAGTTTGGCTGCGTAGGCGGGGAGAGGTAGGAAGTAGGGTAGCTGGAGGGGAGCTGAAAGTCTTTTTTTAAAGCCCTTTTATATGAATAAACACAATTAGGCTGAACAATGAATTGTGAAAGAAAAAGACAAAATATAAAACGGAATAACTAAAAGGCTGCCCTTGGATTGATTGTTCTTCTCGTTTGATTTTTCTAATATCCTAAAGTTTTTTCTCCTTTCAGAGCCCTATTTTTTGTATGAAGTCGGAAAGTTACTCGGCAATAAAAAATGGAAGGCATATTAATTTAAATATATAAGTAAATCTACCTAAATATAAGAGTGAAAAAGCAGGGATTTCATGTGGCCCATGCATTTATGACGAGCTTCAGAAAAACGAAGAATTTTCATACTGTCCACCAGATGGCTCCCCTGTTTGGGGCTTACCTAGGGAGTTCCTGTCTGTCCACAAATAGCTTGTGCTGCAATGGTTAGAAATGGCCTTCTAAACTCATTTATTTGGTTTATTCCTCTGCTTCCATGTAGATTTGCACCTCAATCATTCTAAGTATGTAAAAGTGACTTTGAATAAATTCTGAAAACTTACAAGTTATGAAAAAACATTAATGTTTCACCAATGTATATAAAGAAGCATTTAAATTAGAAGTGAACACAATGTACACACATTTTCAGATGGAAAGTAACTTAGCAAAATCTGAAATAGGCATGCCTCTTCAAAGACAAAAGAAATTTTAAAAACTAGCTACTTGTTTTCATAATTTGGTGAAAGGAAAATAATGTTAACTAAAAAGTCCAATAAAGCTTATTTTATATAATAAAAAATAAATAGGTTAACGTATCAATGCTTCTGTATATAAGGCAGTATCTTTATACCTACAATGTGAAAAATTTTAACATGCACAAACTAATCTAATATGTTGTACAGTTCTCAGGTTTAAGTGGTCTGTTGATAATTATAAGACATAAGAATATTTCCTCTACTTGATAGGGTTTGTTAGCACGATTTAGCATACAGAAAATGTTATCGCTATGCATTTATTAATATTCACAACAAGGAAGATATGTGAGTTGAAGGGCAATATGAAAGGTCTGCCCATAAATGGCTCCCTTTGCGCCTCTCCCATCCTGCCGTGTCTGAATGCCCACTAGAAATAAAAGGGGAGAGAGCAAAGGTCAGTTTTTCAACTAAGGGTATACAAAGGGACTAAGAACACGCTCTCACTCACGCACTCTACTAGCTAAATCCAGCTTTCTTCACTTGCCAGTCTTCTTAGAAAACAGTTCTATCGTTTTTTTTAACTTGTTAATACAGCAGAATGAATGTTAGCACCTCAGATTTGGAATTGAAATGAAAGTGAGAGAGGAGCCAAGGTAGGGACGGCTCTTTCCAGGTAGCCCTGGCTGGAGGCAGCAGATCGTTTTACCTCTACTTTTTCCATCTTTCCTCATATTCTGAGAAACTTGAGGGACAAAAATGTATCCAAAAGATTAGCTACTGAGCAAAATCACTTCAGACAGCATGGATAACCATGGGATATTTGGAGAACTGCAAAGAAACACAGTGGCTGGAACAAAGGAGGTAAGTGGAAACTAATACAAGAAGAATGAACATGTCATTCAGGAAAATGACCTACTGAACGAGGTGAACTTCACTAGAGACCAATTAAAGGAATTGTATATACCTACACAGAATTTTACAACCGTTACCCTAGAGGCCTGAGAAGCTATATTCCTCTAAGGAAAAGATCTGTTTATCAATATTTGTTTGTTTCATATGCTGATGTTTGTTGTGCCGCTTAACTATAAATTTACATAATGTCTACTCAGTACAAACACTGAATATTCTAACTATCTACTAGCAGGATCCCATGGGCCACTCTTCCTTACTCTTTAACTTTCCTTATTTATGTGTTCAAACAGTGAGGCTGACACCTGCCAGAGATGTTTCAGTATAGAGAGAAATCAATGGATCCTGGCGGCTGTCTCAGTTCCCTTCAAAGGATGACCTTTAGGAGTGGCAGCAAAAGCATATACCTCACCAGGATGTATTATTTTTTAATCCTTAGCTTCAGGTTGCATTGTTTAATAAAGACTTCCACTAAAGTCAACTTCAAGCGTATTAATCCACCACAGCTGACTTCCTTCTTCTCTACCCACATATTATCATCTTCTTTTTCCTCTTGGACTTGGAAAAACAGAGATGGGCTGTACTGATGTGGAGATTAATTCTTTCAGCTATGGCGAGTCCAAATGCTGCTACACTATTTTAAAGTAACAGTCTCCAACGCTCCTCATATTTATAAGCCACAGGGTATAGTCAGGGTTTTTTTTTAATAAAGGGAAAAATATATAGAAAAATCCCCAACTACTATAAATAAATTGCTCATAAGTACAAAAATGAACATTCAAAGAACGCAAAACCTTAATATTCGTGTACTAAGAGGAAAGGAAATCTGTCTGGAGCTTAAAATCAAGTCCCATTCCTCACTGTGAAGAGCAGACTAAGATTTGTACTGTGGCCTGAAGTGGACTACGTTATCTCCTAGTCTCTAAGGAATTCACAGTTAAGAATTCTATTTTACTTCATAATCTGGCATAACTCTGTAGCCCGGACCGTGTTCACCAAAGCAGCTTTCTGTAATAATGGACTCTTCTGTATCTCTGCTGTTCCGTATCATAGCCACAGCTACAAGTGGCTGCCGAGCACATGAAATATGACTAGTGGCAATGAGGAACTGAATAGATCGTTTTATTTAATTTTACTTATTTTTATTTCAATAGACATCTGTGGCTCTTGTTTTCCACATTGGACAGCACTGGCTAAACTATGGTGCTAATATTCAGCAATACAGTGAATTAAGTAAAATAATTTTGCTCTCTCTCTCCCCTCTTTCCTAACATAGCACTTGTCACAATTACAATTTAATTAACTAATTATGGCTTGCACTTTTTAACATCTTTATGTCCCTCAAGAACACATACTCTTGAGTAGAGTGGCTGCCTCTGGCATGTGCACAGCTGTCCCCCAACAGCTAGCACAGGGCCTCGCCCAAAAATGGGATCCAGAGTCTTTGCTGAATGGAAGAATGAATTGGGTCCCACTAAATACACATTCACTTCAACCTAGAATTGCCCAGGATCATTGCCATCCACCCCCAGCAAAATCTCATTTTCCCATTTTTTAATTCTGGCAAGGAATAGTCAACTCACCCCAAAACTAGCCCGTCCTTTCATAACCAATATATATTCCGGCCGACCACCCCCCCCCACTCAGGCCCTTTTTAACAAGAGCATTTTCTGAAAGGAAAAAAAACAAAACAAAGGGCTGACCATGATACTAATAGCAATTTCAAAGTCAACTAAAGTGATAACAAGTATATCTCGGGGAGGCAGGAGCCAGTGGAGTAATAACTGATATATTTGGTAGGAGATGGAAGCTGGTAGAATTCTTCTAATTACATCATTAAAGAGACTGTTCTATCTGCACACATCGAGAACAAATCATCCATTTCACATAAAAATGCATTCTAATTAAATTATAGTTTTCAGCCAGTGATCGATAGAAATTGGGGAGGGAGGGTTGCTAATAGGTTTTATGTTAGAAAACGCCTTCAACGTTAGCTTTGACTCTTTCTTTTCCTGAGTGACTGCTGTGGACTAAATGTTTGTGTTCCTCCAAAATTCGTATGTTGAAGCTTAATCCCCAATGTGATGGTATTCAGAGGTGAAACTTTTGGGAGGTGATTAGGTTTGGATGTGAGGTCATGCGGGTGTAGTCCCCATGATGGCATTGGTGCCCTTATAAATGGATAAAGAGAGTTGAGCTCACTATCTCTCTACCATGTGAGCAAACAAGGAAGAAGGTTCTCACCAGAACGTGACCCACTGACACCCTGTCTCGGCCATCCCAAACTCCAGAATTGTGAGAAATAAATGTTTGATGTTTAATCCACCGAGTCTATGGTATTCTTGTTAGAGCAGCCCAAACTAAGGCAGTCACTATTTCTAGGGCGGCCATAACAAAGTACAACCAACTGGGTAGATTCCACAACAGAAATTTATATTCTCACAGTTTTGTGGGCTAGAAGGCCAAGATCAAGGTGTGGGCAGGTTTGGTTTCCTCTGAGGCTTCTCTCCTTGGCTTGGAGATGATCATCGTCTCCAGTGTCTTCACATGCTCTTTCTTCTGTGTGTCTACGTTTAATCTCCTCTTCTTACAAGGACACCAGTCCTATTGGACACAGGCCCATCCTAATGACTTCATTTTAACGGCATTACCTCTTTGAAGACCCTATCTCCAAAACAATCACATTCCTAAATACTGGCGTGAGGATTTCAACATATGAATTTTGGTGAGGGAGACACAATCCAGCCCATAAATCACCCCTCTTTTAATGTTATAATCTGTATCTCAGGTTAACTTATGAACTATACCCAACCACACTGGAAACCTCTGTGTTAAAAATTTTGGCATAATTTGCCTACTGTATTATGAATAACAAACCCTTCTCTGACCATCTGGATACTCCCTTGTGTCTACATATTTGTAAGTTTAGGATTTTAATTATTAGTATAAAGTATGAATTTACTGTTGTCAATGTGTTTTTCATATGTTATATATGAAATAGTCGTGTATGAAATAGCCCTGGGCAGTCTTGTCACACTATGGATAAGGACACCAGGGCCACACTTCCTGGGTTTCGATTCTGGCTCTGCCACTCATTAGCCAGTTGACCTGAGCTATTACCTAACCTTTCTGTCTCTCAGTTTTCTCATGTACAAATTATAAATATTAATAGTACCTACATCACATGGTCGTCAATAGAATTAAATGATTTAATAAGTAGAAGTACTTGTAACACTGTCTAGCAGAAAATAACCATATTATAACTGGTAGTGATTGTTTGTTGTTCTCACTAAAGTACATTATGTATCAAGAAAAATATTTGAAAGAGAATCAAATTCATCAATTCCAATCAATCATATGCTTGATTCAAGTTTTACAACGAATATTCTGATTTTCCCTAAAATGTCCCACTTCTTTCTGGCGTACACAAGTCAGTTTTTAATAATTCTCTAAGTATTTTTGTTAAAAATAATGATAATCTCTAGATCAGAGGACTTTTCCCAAAAGTGTAACTAAGACCAATGAGACTGGTTTGCCTGTTTGGGGCATAAAAGAATTCTGGAAAGGAGAACAAACTCTTAAGGTATTTTCATATATTTATAGCATGAAGGTATACTGTGTTTCCCTGAAAATAAGACCTAGCCAGACAATCAGCTCTAATGCATCTTTTGGAGCAAAAATTAATTTAAGACCCGGTCTTGTCTTACTATAATATAAGACCTGGTCTTTAATATAATATAATATAATATAATATAATATAATATAATATAATATAATATAATATAATATAATACCAGGTCTTATATTAATTTTTGCTCCAAAAGATGCATTAGAGCTGATTGTCAGGCTAGGTCTTATTTTCAGGGAAACGGTATGATGAGCTCTTGTTAAATACTTAAAAAAGTGACAGGGATGAAGATAGTGATGAATCACAAAGGAAGGAAGGAACTCAAGGATAAAAGTTACCCAGAGTTTATAAAAAGACCGTATAAAAAATTCTAAAGTGCAGTCATTTAGATTGTTAGTGATATCTCAACCATGCTGGAAAAAGACAAGAAACCCAAAGAGAATTAAAGTATCTCTTTTCAGTCCTCTTATAAGCAATAATGACTAAAGTCTTATTGCACTAGGAAAAAAATTTTTAATATTTTTGTCTAGTTTTATATTCAAACAATTCAATTCAGCAAATATATTTTGAGCATATACCATGTGCTGCTTCTATTGTAATAATAAAAAAAAATGAATGTGAGCATTAGAATTGTACAATGTAGACTAGGGCTACCCAGAAGTACATAAAAGGTGTATTCAGAATATTTGCATACATGTGCATACACTGCATGAATGGAGGAAACGGCTGAAGCAGGGATCTGGAAACTTTTGCACCTTCATAAAAACCCTGAGGATAGTCACTAGTTGCCTGACAGACAAAAGATGGGTGCCCAGAGGATAAAAAAAATAAACGTGGGCATTAGGGCTACTGAGAGAAAAAGCTAAAACCAAATTACCAGCCTAGTACACAGGGATGCCTGCCTATATTCTGTGATGGCAGAATACCCTGGAAGGAAAAGATGAGCCTGCGTAAGAATAGACCAGAAGATAAAACTGAAACTTCCCAGAGGCAGAAAGAGGAAGTGGACAAAATGTGAACCCCATGAGAAAATAAAGCTACCAGGCACAGCAGAAATGCCCATCTTTCCAAGTGGCACACAGACATCAAACGGTGATACTGGACACCATGACCATGGATGTTAGAAAAAGGCTTTGGAGTGACACAGATCAAGGTTTGCATCCAGCTCTATTGCTTACTAGTGAGTTATGTTATCTTGAACAAATTGCTTAGCTTCTGTAATCCTCTCTTTTCTCAGTCTAAGCACAGCACCATGCTAAGGCACAGTGCCCCCTGAAGAAGCGAGAAAAGACAATCATTACAATATAGTGAGTCAGGGTGAGGAACATAAGAATGAAATTGTGCATAAGCTATAGAAACAGCACTAAAAAGGAGTTTGATGAGAACTGGGAGATGGGGGCATAGAGAGAAAAGAGCAGGGAAAGCTTCCCTGGGAAATAACAGATAACACATACACTGGGTTTGAGAGTTGAGGAGGCGCTGGTCAGTTGACTGAGAAGGGAAAGAACATTACAATAGGCAGGGACAGCATGTGTGAAAATATGGAATCTTGAAACTGCCAGATATGTTCCAAGAGCCAGAGGACTGTGGGAGAATGGGAGCATGAAATATGAAGCTACAGAGCAAAGCAAAGGCCTTGTCACTGAGGACCTTCTATCCAGACCACAAACTTGGAATTACTTCCTAGAGCTGACAGACAAACATCAAAATATTTCTCTCATTCGGGTATACCTGAGTTATCAAAAAGGTTTGTTTGTTTGTTTTTCAATCCTCTTCAGTGAATTTAGAGCATTTTTTTCCCTGAAGATTAAAAGATTTTAATTAAATTTTCTCTCACCAGAAGGTTGTATTAGACTTTAAAGGGAATTGGATATTATTTTCCAAATACCTTCTGTTTGTCATCTGGAGTTATAAACCAATCAACTATGTTTGGTTGTCCAAACCAATCAAAGTTAAGATCTAGCTAAGCTACAAATGAAATATTTTCATCTGATGTACATAACACTCTGGATTGCTGAGTTTCTCTACCATACTTCAATGTACAAATACACAGAAAGACACACCACTACACCACTGCACATAGACCCTTTTGAAATTACTAAGACTTCTAATAAATGTAAACCTTAGTAGGGAAAATCACTGTAGCAGACAATAATCAGAATTAATGTAAGTAATGAACTGCACGGAAAACAGAAGGCTAGCAATAGAAGAATGCTTAGACTGACAACTTCATGGCAGCTATATGACAAATCCAGAAGGTACCATTCACGTAGAATCAAAAGGAAAAGTGCCCCCTAGAGCCATGTATTGCACAACTTACATGGTGGTGTGTGGCTGCTCTGGTCAAGCAGAGATTCGATTGTTAAAATTTGTGCTGGAAACCTATGTAATTTTACAGACCATTGTCACCCCAATAAATTTTAATTTTTAAAAAGCACACAATTAAAATAGGAAACAAAAATCTTTATGAATTAGGATAAAGCTATTAGCCAGCTATATGATCTTTTAAGATGAACTCAAAATCATACATCTAGTAAAACTAAATCTACTAGATTGAAATTTCAAGCAAAACTATATTTAAACACGAAGAATACTTGTCAGTAATAATGTTGAGAAAATAACACCCACAATAACAGAAAAGATAGTTTTTATAAAATTAGATATATAGCTTTTCAAATTATAAATGTAACAGATGCTTATTATTGAAAGTTTGTGGATTGAAACAAGTCACTAAATAAAAACACCCATAGTTCTAAAAAAAAAGAAAAAGTTTCACTGGTGTAGAAATGTCTAATCAAGAGCTACAGGAAGATAATTTTGGTTGTACTGATGTTTAACTTCAATGAAATTCACAGTCTCACATAATCAATTATCAAGGCCAACTGTAGTTCAGGGTCTCCCGTGAAAATTCTTCCTGGGTATCCTTGACAAAGAAGCCAAAGGAAAAGACCTTTCCAGGAGCAGTTATTTAAAGAGTAAGGACATTGGTAATCACTTCACTATTTGCTCCCTTACCCTCTGACCAGAGAGGAAGTTCTAGAAAAAAATTACACTTTCTGAGACAAACCCAACAATCTATCAGGTTGTGGTTATTAAGTGAAGGATGACAGAAACAATTCAGTCTGAGTGATATAACTATAATTCAGTACCTAAGAAAGTACTTTTCGAATTTTAGATTTGGGTTTTCCACCCTGGCAGTGCTTGTAATTATATTGTTATACACATTTTTATGTTTTTCACAAGAAGAACTGAGAATCAGTTTTAGATAATCAAAAACTCAGAGGAAGATATCATTTCTCCAATATTGTTATTATTATATCTACATGTATCATTACAGAGCTTACAATGAGTGGGGTTAATAAGTGGATTGTTTAATATAAGAACCAGAGGACTAAGTTATCACACACACACACACACACACACACACACACACACAAACACAAGCACACACTATATATACATATAATTGTTCCTTTCAATGGCATTCTTCCTCTCCCAGGCAAAAATGTATAATAGATAAAAGAGAGCAGGAAGGAAGTTGCTGGCTTTTTCCCTCTCTGGTTTCAGATTAAATGAAAAGACTCTATGGGCTGACTCAGAGGATACACAATATGCATTGTTAAGAATCTTTAGTCTCATTTATTCAGATTTAATATTAGGACACAGTTACTACTAAAACACACTTTTCATACACAAGCATTTACATGTCACCTTCATTTTAAGCAGCCTTCGATATCAGTTTCTTGTTGATATCCACAATAAACAATTGAGCCTGTTTCCTACAACACGTATAATAATTGTAACAAATCATCTTGAAGGTAAGAGAATAAGGAAGGTGAGTGACCAGCCACAATTTCACCAGCAAATAAATGGTCAATAGCTCTTGAATGTCAATATGACTGTCCTATCAGATGTTGAAAATGTACTCACCCAGGCAGTCTGGAGGAATAAACTACTGACTCAATAATGTACCACCAGAGCACACAAGTATTCTCTGAAACACTCAACCTTCCCATATATATATATATATATATATATATATATATATATATATATATATATATATATTTGCTTTATAAAAAAAGGTGAATTTCAATTAAATCTGGAGAAATAGGAAATTACAGTGAGATAAACCCATATTTCTAAACCCAAGGCAATCAGAATTAACTGCTGAAATCCAGGCTGTATTTTAGAGTATCTAGTATATTTTAAATGCATATGAGAAGTACATCTCTTAATGCATGTTTAAGGGAAAAAGTTCAACTTTCTGAAACTAGATTTGTTAGTAATTTATCAGGACCTTCTTTTTGCCCCAAGAGATTAATATTTTTCAGGCAACAGGATCCACAAACCAATATTATTCCAGTTGTTCCATAATGCCAGCTGCGGAGCAGAAGACAAATGGGATATCTAGAACATGCTAGTTGATTAAGGGGTATCTTAGAAAGATTTAGATTACAATCTTTTTATCCTGAATACATTGTAAAGCAATTACAGAAATTCAAGTCCTGAGTCCATTGACTCAAAAGTCCATTGTGAATAGTATTTTTTAAATAAACACTCAGAGTTTGCCTATTTTTAGGACACATAACTTTGTCCTGACCAATTTACAAACCATAGCATGAGGGGTTAGTTTACTTTGCTGAATACCGAATGCTCTATTCAGCTAGAAACAAACCTATTCTCTTCTTAGTCTCTGAAAGCAAGCAGCTTCTACCTAATGATTTCATGACCTTTCCATTAAAATCATCTCATAATGCAAAAGTCTAAGATTCAGTTCTCAGTCATGGTTCTGTGATAGGAAGTCTTTTCCTTCCAGAAGTTCCCTTCTTCCAAAACATTAATGTGATGATTATAATGATAATGAATATTTCTTACCTTATTCAAGTAGTTTTCTATGTGCAAATTTTTTATGAATCTAAACTTACTTTTAAAAATCCAAGGGGATTTCTTTTTAAAAAAAATGTGTAACTAATCTTTTCATAAAGCCATGGGATTTTCCTTAAAAGGAAAATTAAGTTCTTAATTTATCTGCTTTGGTAAGTAGATACCTTCACTTATTATAAATACTTAAAGTATTACTAATATATGGGGAGTGATTAATAATACACAATTGTTTTACAAGAAGTGAGAAATAAGGTTGGGTAGGGGGGAGGCCTTCCCCTCCACCTGGTCTGTTAGTATGAGTCTGTAATCTCATGCATGATATATATTTGAATACACTGGATCTATTTAAAATAAGAGAAGTCTAATTAAATTGGAAGATAACCCCTTCTGGATCAAGGGAAATTTTCTTGCTGCCCATTATTATCTTTTCAATATGGCTTTAAAAGAGTAATATTTAATCTCATTATTCTTAACATAAATTATCCTTTATATATTTACATTTACAGATAGGTATAAACGTATATATATATATACACATACATACATATATGACATTTTATATAGCATATTTATGTGTGTGTGTATGGGAGGGGGGTGTTGACAAGAATTAAACTTTGCCCGAGCTCTGTGTTTCTAGAAAACAGATGGTTAAGTAGCCCCTATTTTTTTGCGTTCCATGAAATGGGCACTGCAAAGAACTACCATTCCCCGTATGACTTAGCTGAGACTCAGGATGCGCTGCTTGTTTACCAATGCAAAGGCCAGACATAGACGCTCCAAGTTCCATTTCAGAAATGATGGAGCTGAACTGGACAAAATACCTACTTCTTTGACTTGGCCAAACTTTAGTTAAGCTTCTCTCCTTCCTTCATGCCCCTGAACTTGACCCCTCCCCTAGAATACAGCCCCTTCTTAATGGCCTCTGAGGTTCACACCAGCCAGACACCAGTTCTGTCTAGCTTATTTGCCCCTCTCAGTAAAAGAAACCTTCTTTTTCCCTGACCTTTGAGAAGTTTACACATTTTATGGAAGGAGCATTCTCCCTATTTAAAGCAGCGGTACCGTTCCCCATATTGCAATAATAAAATCTCTCTTTACCTCAATCTGGATTTGTTTTTACTTGACAATGTACACACCACACTTACATATACTTTCAGAGAAATGAGCTCTTATTGCTCTGATTTGGGTTAATAAGGAAATTAGATAGCTGCATCCCAGCGTCGTCTCCCTAGAATAACAAGGAAAGAAGAGGAGCTTGTGTCTGAAAAGTCTAAAAAGGCTATGAGAAATGAAAACGAAACACCTTTGTTATCAATATTTTCTTTCCACGTGTATTATTGTAGAAAATAGTTAACATAGTTAATCCATCAAAGTCTCACCTTAAACTAAGAACCTGTGTGTAAGAAGCAAATTTTCTCTAAAGAAAGTTTTCCTGCGAGAAAAGTTAAGACCCTTCATAACCTCACAAGTTGGAGACAAGTCCTCTGGTCTATGATGCATCTATTCATTAGGATTCTGCCACTTGTGAATTATTCAGAATCATTATTAAATGCTGCTTTCATCTGGGGGGGAAAAAAGTACCTCCTAGAGACACTAAATTTAGTTGTACTGGAGATAAAGTAAAGTGGTCTGTGCTTCCGTAATGTGTCAACAGCCTGGCTTTTATCTCTACTAAACTCCTGGGCAGCACAGCTGGGATGCAGCCACCCAAGGTAGAAATCTGGACACCACGCAACCAACCTGCTTATTGCTAAGAAGAACTAACATTCCATCTATTATGTTTGAAATAATGTTATAGATTCGTGACTTTTTATTATGATAGATGCACTGATTATACTTTTTAAAAAAGAATTTATCCTTTTCTCTAAAGCTAATACAGCTACTATTCTATATTATATAATTCTCTCTGAATCTTTTCATCTTTAAATCACAGAGAGCTCTCAAAAAACAGCCTTACAACATCCTCCTCTGCAACTACGAGCTGTCAAATGCATTTTATGGATACACATGGACACAGAACGTTGCTGCAAATTATTTTTTTAGACGGTGGGTGATTAGATTCACTTGTATTTAACAATATGACTCATGACCAGATTTGATCTAATAACAAATCAGCTATGATGCTAACGAGTGGTAATTAAATGAGCCGGGCAGACATTTTAGAACTCCCCAGACCAAGCTGAGGAGGTCCAGCACATCTTTATTTTGATTTGTTTTCTTTTCATCATTATTTTCAGATTGTTTTGGCAACCAGACTTAAGTATCAAGATACAAGGCTGGGTTTTGGAATCCATGAAAGGCTAAAGATATTTACTCTCTGCTCAATTTGTACTTCCTCATAGAAGACTTTCCTGACCTCTCCCATTAGGTCAAATCCCAGTACACATTCTCAGTCATGCCATGAACTTCTCCTTCACGGCACTCATCACAGAGACAAATTTAACACACAGGGTGTGATTATTAAATGACTGCCTCCTCCAATAGACTGCCAGCTCCACGAGACCAGGAGTCCATGTTTTTATTCGCCAGTACACTCCCAGGCACACAGCCTAGCACCCTGTAGGAACTTACAGATATTTGTTGAATGGCTGAATGTGGCTTAACAAAACAAACAAAAAAATTACCATTTGTCAAATTATGGATTAGAAACCTCTTTTATGCTTTGTACCTACTTACTTATAAATGTTAGAGTGGAAATAAATAAAATTAACTTCTTGAGATGGGAGATGAAGTTCTTTTTTTTTTTTGCACTAATACGCCAAACAATAACGAGGCTTTCAGAAAATGTATCTAGGAGTACCTTTTCAGACACCTAGTCCAAGTATAAATATATCAAACTTAGCTTATAGATGCCTTCTAACTATACATTCTTCACTTCCTAAGGTCTAGCAACATATTCTTTTGTGTACGAAGGTAGCAGAACTGACACATGAGGTTGGAGTTGTTTTTCTAGAACTGATCCATTCATTATCTCTCACCTGCCACCTTCTTCCTGGTGATAAATGGCATGTGTTATAAAGCAGCTGGCTGATATTACAGGTGAGTCTAGGGCTCGCTAGGTTGAACGAGACTAAACTGGCTACCACTATACCTACAGACCTCAACTTTGGCATTGTTGTTATTTTGCCTTTCCCAGTTCCAGTCACCGAACATTTTCAACAAAACAAATACCATACCTGCTTGCCAAAATTGAAATATTTTTTAAAACATATAATACCCCAGAAACATATATTAAAAATCAAATTAAAATTTACAAAAGAAATAAATACAGTCTAAAAAAGATATAGACTAAGTTGATATACAACATTCCTTTCACTAGCTGTTGGGTACACTTAACCTAACAACATAAGAAATTCTTTAGGTTGGTAGGTAAGTTTTTGAGCAGAGGAATATGCCAGCTGGCTAGATAGGCAAACAGGCAATCAGGTATATCTTGAGGTAGTAATTACTTATGTGGTCCATTCTGTGCAATTTGCTTTTTACTATAGAGCACTTAATCTATGGAGTTTAACAGACTGTAATCTATAGTTGCAGAGCAGAGGAACTTCTGTGAGTTACAAATTGAATTTAGTTATCAAACCTTCTATAATGTTATTTGAATATTTTCACTGCAGGGAAGCTTTGCAGAATGAAACAATGGATAAAAGATCATTTAGTTTGCAAAAAATTCCCAACAGAAAGGCAATATTGCTAAAATGTCAATACTACCAAAAGTGGTCCAAAGATTCAATGCAATCCCAATCAAAATCCCAATGATGTTTTTGCAGAAATGGAAAAACTGACCCTAAGATTCACATGGAACCTCAAGAGACCCTGAATAGTCAAAACAATATTAACAAAGAAGAACAAAGCTGGAGGACTCACTTCCTGATTTTGAAACTTACTACAAAGCTACAGAAATCAAAACAGTATAGTGCTGGTATAAACTCAGACATACAGACCGAAGGAGTATAATAGAGAGCTCTGAAATGAGCTCTTGCATATGTGGTCAAATGATTTTTGAAAAGAGTACCAAGACCATTCAATGAGAAAAGACAGTCTTTTCAACAAATGGTATTAGGAAAACTGGACATTCGCATGCAAAAGAATGAAGATGGACCCTTACCTAACAACATACATGAAAATTAACTTGAAATGAATCAAAGATCTAAAAGTTAGTCTTAAAACTATAAAACTCTTAGAAGAAAACATATAGCAAAATCTTCATGACATTGAATTTGGCAATAATTTCTTGGATATGACACTCTTTAGTGTCATAGAGTATATCATTAGAGTATAAAGGCAACACACAAAATGAAATAAAATATTTGCAAATAACATGTCTGATAAGGGATTAATATCCGGAATTTAGAGAGAATTTCTGAAACTCAACAACAACAACAAAAACCAATTAAAAAATGAGAAAAAGATATGAATAGACATTTCTCCAAAGATATACAATGGCCAATAATAACATAAAAAGATGCTCAGCATCATGAATTGTTAGGAAAATGCAAATCAAATCTACAATGAGATATCACCTCACACCCATTAGGATGGCTACTATCATAAAATAGAACATAAGTGTTAGCGAGGATGTAGAGAAATTGGAATTCTTGTGCGTTGGTGAGAATGTAAAATGGTACAACCAATGTGAAAAACAATATAATGGTTCCTCAAAAAAATTAAAAATAGAATTACCATAAGCTCCAACAATTCCACTTCTGGCTGTAGACCCAAAATAACTGAAATCAGTGTCTCAAAGAGATATTTCGAAATCCATATTTATAGCAACATTATTCATAAAAGTTAAAACATGACAGTGTCCAACTCTCCATCAACAGATGAATAAATAAGGAAAATGTGGTATATATTATTCTGCCTTAAAAAGGGAGGACATTCTGACATGTTAAAACATGGATGAACCTTGAGGTCATTATGTTAAGTGAAATAAGCCAGTCACAAAAAAAGACTGTATGATTCCAGTTATATGAGGTACTTAGAGTAGTCAACAATCATAGGGACAGAAAGTAGTCAAAAATCAGAAGTAGAAACAAAAATCATAGAAACAGGTAGTTACCAGGGCCTGGGGAGGAGTAAATGGGGAGTTATTGTTTAATGAGGGTGGAGTTTTAGTTTTACAAAATGAAAAGTTATGGAGATGGATGGAGGTGATGGTTTTACAACATTATGAATGTATTTAATACCACTGAACTGTACACTTAAAAATGGGTAAGATGGTAAATTTTATGTTGTGTGTATTTTACCACGATAAAAATAAAAATCAGGAATAGAATTCCCAACAGGATGATAAGTATAGACCATCCCATTTGGAAAGAGCAGTCAAGAAGGGAGAAGAGAACAGTGTGGGAATCACTGTGGGAGACTGTGTGAAGTACGAATAGGAACTCAGTACAATTAGGGTTGCTAAGCACCATGGGTTAAAAAAAATCAAAATTGGGGGGAACAAAGCATAAAAGAGACTATATATATATATATAGAGAGAGAGAGAGAGAGGGAAAGAGAGAGAGAGAGATTCACACTATTGATAAACGACAAAAGGAACAATGTATTTAAGCAATATGATGTTGTTAAGCCACAGAAAAAGACTGAAAACAACATACAATCATAAAATGGAAACATCTGTAAGAACTCTAGCAATCATAAAGTCTGATCTCATTTTTAGGTGAGAAAATCTACCCCCAGTGAAGATAATTTTTCAAAAGTTAATATTAGTTAGTTGCAGGTTTTTAGACTCAGAGTCCAACTTCCTATAGCTCTAAACTCTCAGATAATTTAAATTAAAAAAAAAAAAAGTGGGAATTTACAGCCTCTACATTTGTTATTTTGCCTGTCTCATCAGAAAGTATTTTCGTTAGAGTTGCCATAATTAAAAGCTTTGTTTAAACTCTTTGAACATTGATTTTTTCAAGGTTGGTAACTTAAAGGCTCTCCCTTTGCTTCCCAGGAGGCTCCTTTCTCCTCAGGAAAGCCTAAGGAACTTACCCATAGGGATCACACCTCTCATTTCTAAATCATCTCGTTTATTATTCAAAGGAAGAAGATGCCAGGACGTCTGTTCTAACAGCTTGGGTGATTAAGGACAGCTTGGGGAGCTGAGAAGCAGAACTGAGGCAGTGGAGATGTGGGTTGAGGAAGGAACAGGAAAGGGAGTTTGGCCTCCGCAAAGTTTTTGCTGGAGGCAGGACTCTCCAACTTCCTCTGTCTCCTGAAGATGTGGAAGCTGGCAATGTCTAGACAAAAAGCCAGTGAACAGTGAAGCTGTCCAAGAGAAACAGGAGGAAGTTGGCTGAGTTCTCAGTGTGGGTCCAGGGTCTGGCCTTCTGCTTTGGTATTTTTTTGGTAATAGTTTTGTTTTGCTTTCACATCTCAATGGTATCTGTGCAGGGGCTCAATTGCATCCACTCACTCAGGGGTGATCAGGCCCTGGGGAGTTGAGTCATGCTATCTAAGCCCATAGGAGATGAATGGATAAAACAAAAAAAGAAGTTAAGTGACTCATTTTCAAAAAGAAATGTGACTGCCAGGCATATGGGACTAGTTATGCCACTTGGTCAACCCATTTTTATCTCCACTAGAAAAGTATACTTGAAAAACAAAACAAAACAAAAAAAAAAGAAAAAAAAAAAGAAAAGTACACTTGGGAAGCCAAGTTAAGTACAGAGTTGTTTGATGAACAAGAAGAATCGATGGTCTCAAGCTATACTCTTAACGTACCTTTCTGTACTGTAAGACTACACTGCCAAGGTGATTGGAATACTCCTGTTACCTGGACAAGACACTCACTGCCTTGGATTAAGTAAGATAATAAATATAAAGCACTCGGTACAATACCTGATACATAGAAAGCGCTCAGTTAATGTAAGCTATCATTGTTATGCTGCTATACATACGCTGACAACATAGCATAGCGGATTAGATCCATTGAGTTAGAACCTTGCTCTATCACCCACTATCTATGTGCCAATGGGAAGGTTACTTAATCTCTCAAGCCTCAGTTCCCCTCTCTGTAAAGTGGGTGTAATAACAGTAACTTTACAGGGTCACCCTTAAAATTACTTTAGCTATTGTATGAAAAGTACCGAACAGCTCATTCTAAGCACTGAATGCTCCTATTCCTGATAATAGAAACAACTACTTACATAGCACTTTGTATATACCAGGCACTGGTTTGTAACTCATTTAGTCACTAGTTATTAACTAACTTCATCTCCTTATGACCCTATGAGGAGGGTATAGTTGAGGGACGTGTCACTGGTAGATTATATTCACCAATATCTGCACCCCTTTCTCTGGAAGTATACACTAGCGCTACTCCACTGCTGTCGCCTTTGACCATTGGGCTTGCCTGGGCCAGCTGAAGGTGCCTGGAAGGGGCACGTGACACTACTTGGCAGAAACGGTTAAAACCAATTTGCGCTTCCCTACCTCTAGGACTGTAGACGTGTTTACCGCACTGGAGGCCCCACTAGCCTGAGTTTCTAAGCAGCGCTTGCTGACCCG
The DNA here is from genome assembly GCF_057876585.1 of Rhinolophus sinicus. NCBI lineage: Eukaryota > Metazoa > Chordata > Mammalia > Chiroptera > Rhinolophidae > Rhinolophus > Rhinolophus sinicus. Next base: position 180,864,105 of record NC_142517.1, on the reverse strand, counting down.
TGATCACTATACAGTGTGAGCTAGAAATAAATCATCGTTTTAAGCCACTGAGATTTTCAGAGTTTTGTTACCACGGCACAACCTAACATATCCATATCAGCTGATTCAGAAGCATCGAGACAAAAGGAAATTTTCCCAAGTCCACACAGCTAGAAAGTATCTGGCTCCAGAGTATACTCTTGACCACTTTGCTTTATGTTTCTTAATAATTGATAGTAATGTCAATATGAAGAATAGTTTATTACTAATGCATTGTTGTCCTTGGAAGTCTGTTTCTAGACTTCATAAAATAGCTGTTCTTTTCTGAATCAATTGGCTCAGGAGGAAACCTAGCCTTCGTCCAGCTTCTACTGCAACAATAGAGAGCCGCTTTCAGAAGCACTGTTGAAACTCTCCACGGACAGTATGGAGGACACCGGACATGTTCCCTCTTTATATAACCCCAGAGCAGCTCCCAGCGGCACGATCCCTACAGCTGCCAGAAGAGCCTGATTGGACGTCCTTTCCCCCAGCACATACGCGTAGGATCTCAAATAATGATTTAAAATATCTATGGCTGTCCAGTTAAAGATGACTCCATTGTTGCTGTTGGTCTTTCAGACAGTGATTCCTTTCTTCATACTTATTTTCCCATTAGCCCATCACCTTGTCTGCCTTATTCTTTTGTCTCTCAACAACGAGCAGAGACGTCAAATATATCTGCAGGTTCTATTACACTGGCATCCAAGTAATTTCCCTTATGTAGTAAGATTACCCAGAGATGTGAGGGTCTGAAATTTGGGGATTGAATGAGAGACTCTGCCTGGGTTAGAAAGACAAGTACCCAAATAGGAGAAGTCAGATGCTTCAGCCTCTGCTCTTCCCAAGAAAATGAAAATGTTGTCAAAATAAAAGCAGAAGGAGGAAAGGCTTAAATGGTGATTAACAGCCGAAAAGTTAGGTGGGAAAAAGATTAGGCGTATCTACCAAACATAAACCTATAAAAGAGACCCAGTTTTTTATGGCACACGCTGCAATGCATTAGATTATAAACTTTCTTCAATATTATTTTTATGTATCTCTGCTTGACACTTCCAGCCTGCTAAAATTGATTTTTCATCAAACTTTTAAAAATATAAAGATAATGGAGTTTAGTTCCTTAAAAGAGTCAACAGGCCAAGTTAGAAAAATATATTATTGGGAAAGCTTGCTGAAATGCTACTTTGGATTCTTTCAAATTTCAGTTTTATAGGTGTGACCACCCTACAGTGAAGTTCTTTTTGTACTTAAAGAGTCAAATCACTCTGGATGGAGTCCAAGAATTTCAATGAATGCCACTTCACAGCTCATTGTGTGTTATCAGTGATACAGTGCAAGTTCATCTCTCTCCCAAGACTTCCAAAATTAATGCTAACTGACTACAATAAGGTTGGCTTTGCAAGTGAAGTTGCAGTGTCTTTTTCTGGAGACTTAAAGAACAGGAAAAATTCCCCTTATAAAAGTTCAATATAATGGTAGGAACCAAACAAAACTCATTTCTGACGGACGTCATGGGAAAAAAGACAGATGAAAGGAACTGCTAATGTGTGAGGATGGGGTGAGATGCTTATCTGCTCCTATGATTATCTGGAAAAGATACTGAAGACTGAGTCATGAGACACGTTTCATCATATCATCCCAAATGAACATGTTGGATATTGAAGAAGTTCAATTTTGTGCTTAGTCGGGAAAGAGAAAGAAGGGGCGAGGAAAAGGATCATTGCCATATGGCAAAAGTGTGGGGAAATGTGAAAGATCTGCTAAGCAAGGCCTTGCTCTGCACTCATCGTACATGGTGCTAAAACATGAATTACAGAAATATATACGGGAGCTTCCAGAAACATCTTGATTTCAGCCTGAAGCTTCATCCTTGCTGGATTCTAAGTCATGATCTTTGGCTTAGAAAATTGGGACACTGTTATTGTAGTTCACATGCATTATATTATAGAGCTATTCGTCTTTGTCTCTGAAAACTTTTTCTCCATCTTCCCTGTCACTTGCTAACATCAGATCAATGTAATACTAAATTTCAGAAAACATAATGTATTTTTCAGTCTTGGCTCAATTTTCTTTAAAGCCAGTGTCCCTCTCCACCACTCCATGCTGCCAACCGCCATTTACCTGAAGGCCCATTCCTCATTTTTTCCAACTCCTCCCTTTCTTGTTGGAAATTATATTGGAATTAAATAGTTTTAGCTGCATGAACACATATATTCATCCAATCTTGGTCAATCTCTAGTCACTCCCCCTAAAGAGTGGGGAGTACTTGTATAAATCAGTGTGTAAGGAAACCTTTTCAGTAGGCAATGCAGAATTTTATAGGTGATCCGGGCTGTGTCCTTTAATTCAGTGATTATGTCTTACCAGTGTGGTTATTACTATTTCAACCAGTTGTAACCCAATGTAAATTGACTCTAGCAAACTTAAGAGAAGGGGCATTTGTTGCAAGACTTTTAAGGAGCTCTGAAAAGCAATAGGAGGGCTAGAGAATAGAGCAGGAACTGAGAGCTCCAAATTCAAGATACAAGAAATAAAGGAAGAATCTCAGGGAAGAGGATCTTCTTAGAGGCACCACTGGAATAAACAGTCTCAATCAGAGTCCAGTCTCTTTGTCTCTCAGCTAAAATTTTCAATTTCAAGGAGGTCATTTGTCCAGTACATGGAAAAGGACATCTGGTTAACAAGCCCACCCAACTGTGATTTAGATCTTTTGTATGTATTATCTCATTTAATTTTCACTAAACCCCGGGTATAGATATTATTATCATCCCCAGAGAGGTTACATAACTTGACTAAAGCCTCACAGCTATCAGGCAACCTGCACACAGAGCCTCATCCTGCTCTAGATTGTCTGGCCTCAGTCATGTGGATTGAGTTTTATAGGAGCAGGAGGACAGGGTAGTGGTTAGAACCATGGGCATGAGTTAAAATCTCAGCTCTGACGTTTACTAGCTGAGGGCAAAAAACTCAAACCTCCCTAGGCCTCAATTTTCTCATCTGTGAGATAGAAGAGTCACATCAGGGTCAACATAGTTGTTGCAAAGAGGAAAGGGGAAATGTATATAAACTAATAACCATGAGTGCTTGTCACATATTAAGTGCTGAATAATCAATGGCCGTTATTAGTTATATGTCCCCTTGCATACTAGTCCTGGAGGCCCAGGTATTACTCTTTTGATATTTGTATCCTAATACCTTTCCTAGTGATTGGCACATTAACAATCCCACATAAACACCTGTTGAATGGAAAGCATTTGTATCAGGGTTCACGCTGCCATGTTGTACTCTAGTGTTATAATAAGCTTCTCTTTATATTAATGTGATAGCTCCTCCATGCCCGTTAAGCAAATGCTGCTCCTCTTCGCCCACCCCAACCCCTGCCCCAGACTGTTAACTCAAGGGGTCAGAGTCTGTATCTCTTTTGTTCTCCCTGGATGCCCAATGCCTAGCACAGAGCCCAGGGCATAGTAGGGCTTAGCAAATTGAATTGCTAATAAACACTTGGATTTTTAATAATCACTTGTGATAGCCTTACAGTTCACCTAGCACTTCCACACAAACATGTGCAGCATCTCTCTGCAGTGCAGGTTAGAGACACAGGCTCTAGAGCCAGACCACCTGCATTCAAAGTCCAGCTCCACCATTTACTAGCTCAGTGACCTTGGGTAATATGCATAAGGTTGCAATGCCTCAGTTTTCTCACCTGTAAAATGAGAATAACAACAGTATTGGGTTGTGAGTATTAAAATGGTAATTAGTATAAACCTTATAAAACAGCACCTGGCAAATAATAGTAGGTATTCTTTAAATGTCAGCAATTATTAATTTTGTTTGTAGCTCTTTTTTCCCCAGCACACTATCAAGAAAAATTATTCAACTGCCTAAATCCTTTCTCCATTCATGTATGAAAAGTGGCATCTTTAATCCTAAAATTAATTAATCCTAAAACTAATTTTCAGCAAAGCAAATCATAATCTCAAGAAATTGACTTCCGGAGCTATTTGCGAAAACAAATGTATTTATAGAGACTATTCTTAAACTAAAATAATCCTAAATGGATCCAGGTATTTTGTAGTTTAAATTTCTTCCAAATCACTTGTGTTGGCTCTTTCTCCCACAACATTTGGCCTTATTCTTTCCACAAACAAGAACAGCCATATCGACTTGTCCAGAAGTGTTCATTTGAGTAAAAATACACACACAAACACCAGGCAGGGGACTAGGTGTGCTGTCCTCTGCCTTTACCACAAATTTCATTAACGGATTATGGCATAAAATGTGTCAGTCCCAGTATGTATGTCCCCCATCACTTACAGCATGAACCTAGTGAATTGGCCACACATTACTTAAAAATTGAAATCACTGTATTAAACATTGATGCTTCCCCATGCCCGGGACAGCGGAGGAGGAGAAAACTGAAGGCAAAGGGGGCACCTGGGCATTTCACTTACCTTCAATACTGTAATGTTCCAAGCAAAGCTTTCAGTTGCTTTGTTGAGTTTTCTTCCTTTCAATCCTTCTTTTGCTCCCAGATTGTGAAGTTCCTCATGGAACTCCATCCCTTTGAAAAAAGAACATACAAGAATTCTTAGTATAAACTGAATAAAAATAGGAATTTTTATAACAAGATTATCAGTGAAAATAGAATTTCCCATTCTTGTCCTTCTCTTATAATTTCTAAATCCCTAAATTAAATTATCCCTCCCATTCTGTTCATCCCCACCAAATGGCTATCCTTCAGGGAAAACTAACAATAATCAACGCATTGAACTAAATTCCATTTTAAACTGGCAGGAGCCGTAGACAAAGACACGAGAAGGTAAGAAAATTCTTCCAACAGGTTACATCAATCTTGTTTGTCCTCTGCCTGTGTCTTACATGAAATGGTGCAATGTGTGAATGGCAACCATATGTGATGGATGCACATATCTTACTTTTCCCATGAACCCTCCATATGGCTTGACAGGAGGCCCGTTACCCACATAGATAACAATGGCAATTAGTAAGTGTTGAGTAAAAATAAAAAGAGTTTTTTAAAATAGCATTCCTGGAAACACCCAAATGTTTCAGATGTAGGAATGGCCTTAAAGTTATTCTTATCTCAACCATTCTCTCAAGCTTTAATACTCTAAAAAACATCACCATGATCTCTTTCTTCAGCCTTTGTCTTAGCACCTCAGGGATGGGAATCACACTTTCTTCTGGAAAGCTCACTCCACTTGAAAAGCTAGGACTGATGTCAAGCCAAAGTCTCTCTCCCTGGAACTTCACTCATTCCTTGGTGCTAGCTAGACCCAGACCATCAAGGTCAAATCTCTTTTCTGGGGTGCAGACCTTTAAATATTGGAAGAAAGATAGTACATAAAGTCCACTAGAGTCTTCTTTTCTCCAGATTAAACATTTCAACACGCTTCAGTTTACTAATAATGTCTCTTGTTTAAGGATGACATCCAGGTAGGGCCACTGCATTACATAGCCGCCCAGAGTCAAGCTTGTGGAGACCTGCACCCAGGAACATCTACTGAAAGTGGGCTGGAAGTAGCCCCCATGAGGTAAGGATTTACCACCACCCTCCTTGTTCTAGCTACTCTGCTGTTATTAATGCAGCCTAAAACCACATTATCTTTTCTGGTGCCAACATCACAAACACAGCACATGGTAAGGGTATGCCTGTGGAGTCTGGGCCTACACTGCCTATACCATTTACCGTGCCCGTAAGCATGAGCAAGTGCCTGAAACTCTCTGCAGCTCAGTTTCCTCATTGGTGAAATGGTGATAACAAGAGGGTTTTTACCTCAAGGGATTGTGGTGAAGGTTAAATGAGTCAATACATTTAAAGCTCACAAAGTAGTGCCTGGCACATAGGAGCATTACATAAATATTTGGTACTTTTATTTTTATGCTTCCTGTAAACTGAAATATTTAAGACTCCTGGTCAGTCAGTGAAGAGCACAATTTTTAAAGTTTGGTCTAGGTTCAAAGGTCAGCTCTACCGCTTTTTAATATGGGATCTTGAGTAATTCACTCAATCTCTCAGAATCTCTCAGAATTCACTCAATCTCACAGATGCCTCCTCTATAGGTGGGATATAATGATGACTCCCTTGCAGAGTTGTTATGAGGACTAAGCAACATAATGTATGTGCTTAGTATATCATACGCATGTAGATCAAGCAATTGTCATTATTGTCACCGTCCTCATAATCGTTAATTGTGTGTGTGGATCAAGGAGACATGGATCCAGAGAGACAGAAGTACAAAGGTGGTGCAGATTGAGGGGAACATGACTAAACATATAGGCGTGTCCTCATAGATGTGACCCATCCCATCCTTCAAGAAAGATCATTCTACAGTGAGGACTAGTTAGCCAGGCAAAAGCCTAGAGGATTAAGGGCTTATGGTTCAAATTGTAACCATGAAGAGGCAACGAGGAACCATAACTTCCATATCAGTAGTAAAAGGTTTGCTAGGTTCCCAAACCACAAAAGTAGATTCAGAAACCCTCACCTCTCTAGAAATCTTCAGATACCACACCCCATATATATACACATACAACCCACCTGCTGTCACCTAGATTTCTTTGGTACTACGCAAAGACTTAACTATAACACAAAGTATAAACTGTGGCATAAAAGATTTGAATTTTAAGCATAAGAACCAAAACTATTTACAAACTCTGCCAAGAATTATCATTATGATTTCTAAAGAAAATGGTGGGGGGTGGGGGGGATGCGGGGGGGGGGGGGGAGTTACCTGCTTTCTGACACTGCACAATCTTTTCCTGGACTGTGTCAGCCATTTCTATGAGAAACCGGCTCTCTTGTATCATCTGCCACAAAACAAACATCAAAAGGTGATTGTCAGAAATCCTTAAACTGGCTCCTTGGAAAGAGTACATACAGAGAGACCCACGTGGCACTGCCAGTAATGGGGAGCCACAGCCTTAACCACAAAAGATGGGAGAGGGAAGGATAATCTGCTCCAACTGCCACCCATTCTAACACCACAGCTAGTCACCTACCTTATGATTGCTCCCGTTCTGTAACATGCCTTCACACAATGGGTATCAAACAAATAACTGTTGAATAAATGCATATACATTCTTTAAGCCCCCAAGAATATTCATGAATACCTCTTATTCCACTCCCTCATCCCGAAAGTTTCTACAACACAAGGCAGGTGGCACTGGAACAATGTCAATGAGAATCAGAATGGGGAATCACCTAGTGAGGAGCTGAAGGACCACTGAAGACATCCATGAAGTTGATAGCTTGGATATGGGTGGTCCAAAGATGGCAGAGGCCTGGCCCTCCCTCTAGAAGGGCTCCAGCTCCATTGGCAAGAATGAGGAGTGGGTCAGATTTCAAAGCTACTGACTCATCAGAGCTTGTACGTACTACACTGAAATGGTTGTCCCTGCCCTCCATGTTTGGATAGAACGCAAATATATCCAAGGGGTAATTAACATACTGAGTGAAATGGGGGAAATAAGACAACTGTTGGAGAGATGGAGAAAAGAAAAATCTGTATGTGACAAGGGGGAAGATGATAGTAGGTAAAGAAGCTATAATCAGAAAGACAAGGAATTGGGGCTCTTTTGAAAAAATGACTAAAGAAAGGCAACAAATAAGCAAAGTAACACTTCCTGAATTTCCAGCCCCTCTTCTACTCTTAAGAAATCTTTCCCTCTGGGTATTCTGTTTATCTTTCTAGCTCAATATACTGCAGGGAGTTTAAGGCAGAATTTAAATTGGACATAAAAGGTCTTGAGTAAGACATCTTTCGTAATTAAATGCTGTTGAACAGATTGTACTCTTGTACAATGACTTCCAAATATAAAGTGCTTTATGATTACAAATTTTCAAATGGAAAAGAACATCGAATCACAAATTTTTAGTGCCTAACAACTCCATAGGAGTAAAATCATATCATTCATTCATTTAATAAATATCTATTAAGCAGCCACTATGTAAAAGCACTATGGAAAGCACAAAGAGTAGGACACATTGGTGAGCAAAAACAGACACATCTCTAACTCCTTGGAGCTCATAGTCTAACAGGGAAGTCTACTCAGATGAATAAAATATGATAATCAATTCAACCAAACAAAATTCAATTACATTTCTCTGCCTGCAGTGATTAGTCTAAAGTGACTTATTTAAAGGGCTAAACTGACTATCAAAACCATAAAACTAGACACCAAGAAATTCTCAACTGAGTCACACTTTTGAACTGTATCAGTTAACTCTTTCAACTCCCAAGAGGAAGTGGAAAGCTGTGAATAACAATTTGTCAAATAGTTAACAGTAGCCAGAGTTTCTACAGCTTCCATGTAAGTGAAATTTGCAGGCAGAGAAAGATTTAATATAAATGCAATTGGATTTAGTCTTTTCTAATCTTAGCATCCATATAGGCAACATCAATTGAGTTTTTATAATATTTTCAAAAGTTATCAGATGTTTCAAATAGTCAAATATCAGACAAAATGTTTTCATGAAATTCAAGCAAGGGAAATATTTATAAGGAAAACACATTCTGTGACTTTACCATGAGCAAAATAGGTAATAAATTACACATTTTTAGAATCATTTAATTTTAGGTCTAAAAGAATCTTAGCTATCATGCCACCCCCTAAATTTTATTTAAAAAGGGGGGGAGGAAAGTAAGACTTACAGGAGTTAAGATTCTTGCCCCCCCCCAAAAAAAAACCCCAAAATAATTAACAATCAAGCTGGAATTAAAATCCCAGCTTCCTGGCATCCCTCTTGTTTTCATGAAAAAAATAGCACCCTTCTAATTTGGTCTGGCTTGGCCATGCTCCATGCAAGAATGCATGTCTTCACATACATGCAATCTTTGAATTTGAGATGTAGCATTCCAAAGTCACCCGGCCATCAGAAAAAATAAAAGGGCATGCCCATAATCAATTCATTTCAACCAGATTCAAATATATTCATTTTAAGAAAAATACAAAATAAAAAAGGAACAGGATTGATGATTCCTTTGACGATATCTTATATTCTGACATCTTATATTCATTTCTCTTGGTGTTGCTCTAAGTAGAGAACATGTGATACTATTCTTTGATTTAAAAAAAAATCGTTATTGATTTGTGACCAGTTTTCTTTGCAGTACTGTACTAAGCATTTTCTTAGTGTTGAGAACAAAAAAGAATATACTTCCTGCATCCACAAACTCTATAGCCTCTTTGTAACAACCTGAGCAGAAAGTGTCCTCTTTGCCAAGGCTAACTCTTCTACATAGACTTAAAAATCCCACCTCTTCCTGCTTCCCTCAAGAACCTATTCCTAATGAGCCTTCTTTTTTCATCTACAATCTCTACCTCTCCCCTGGCATCTTCTCTTCTCCCCAGTCAAATCCTACCAGGCCTCACAGCTCACTTCAAACCCGCTCTTCCACTGGTGTCCTAAAATCCCCTTCCCTCCCTCTCTTACCTCCAAATTTCCAGAACACTCTCTATTTTTTTAGTCTGTTTACATTTTTTAAATTTGCTGTCTTAAATTACAATTAATTGTTTACCTATATCTCCTGCTCTTCACTTCCCCAGTAAATTGTAATTCCAGTACAGTAAGAACCCAATCTTATTTACTTTTACATCCCCAAATTCATCTATCCTTTTATATAATCACCTATTTTCTATTTTACTTTGTGGTACTTATTTCTTCTACACATCTATTACCTGCATATGTATGCACAATAAAATATTTCATTTACTATTGATCACTTCTCAAATCTATAACTGTCTTTTTTGAAATCTAGTATATTTTTGTCTCCAGTTTTTTTTTTCTAGGCTTCTCCATCTTTGTTTAATCTTGCATGCTCCTTAATTCCCTTTCATATTAAAGACTGAAAAATAAACACAAAGCATTTAACAGGATTATGCCTACAGAAAATATAATACTCAATATCAGAAAATAAAATAAATTTTAAAAAGTTTATCACTTACTTGAGGTAAAATAATGTCAGGTGCAAAACATACAAGAAATTCTATGATTCAAGGTCTCTTCCAAAATCCCCAAGTAAATATTTGTTAACCACAGAGTATAAGAAGCTTGCTTTTCCCAGTATCTAATGGATCACTTTATAAAGAAATAGTCGAGTGTGATTTAACTTTCAACATAGAAGAGCATCTCTTTGAGGTTCTTTAGAGGATAACCTGAAATCCTTTAGTAATAAAAGTCACAACTTTGACTATAAAATACCACATCATTAACATTTTCAGAATTTAAAATCAATGTTCATATGAACTTTTCTTATAAAAGCATTTCGCCTTCTCTATAACACCTTCCACTGTATATAGAAGAACAATTTTATCTATGCATGTTTTCTGCAGTTAACTTTCAATTATTAGCAGTGGCAGAGAAAACAAACAAGATGGGTAGCTGAAATGTACCAGCAATTGCAAACCACATGTGAATCAATAATTTCAACTTTTCCCCAACTAAGTAATTTATCTAAGTTGTTAAGAAGGAAAAATGGTTGATTTGAATTTCTTCTCCTCCCTAGGTCTCTACAGATACTGACGGAAATGAAATATAAAGTAACAAAAGTCCAGGAGAGAAGGTGAGAAGCATGTCCTCAGATAATCCCCTAACTGGGGAGTCAGGGCACCTCGCCAGCCAAGGCTGAGTTAACTCAGTGATAGAATCTGGCAGGAGCCGGATTTACACATCTGATGTCCCAGCCTGAGTTTCCAGGTGCCTTTGCCTGTTGTAGTAACACAAAAAGCTTTTCTTTGGTTCTGTCACATGAATATCTCCTAATGGATCTTATTTCCTTGCCTGGCTTTGTATCGAAATCAATAGTGATTTACCCAGATAAAGTGTGGCATTACTTTATGCATTAGATGTGTCCTCAACAGGGGTGTTTAAATTGTCAGTTAAGATTTAAATCATTTATTTAAAATGAAAACTTTAGAGAAGGGGATAGTAACATTTTTACTTAGAGACAGACTAAATTGTTCAACACGTGTGAAAAAACTGTCATTCTAGCTCTTCTCAATAGGGAATTTAACTAATTGCCTCGGATCATTGTAAAGTCAACGTAACTATTAATGGTTCCGAAAAGATGAGCTTCCATCACAGCATGATGCAAACCTTCTACAAAGTCCAGTTTCCTTCTGAATTATATCTAAATTCCTAGAACCACAAACTTTATATTTAGAAGTCACATTAAGGACCATCTATCATGTACAGTTCCATTTTATAGATGAAAAAACTGAGCCCCAAATTGACTTGCCTAAAGCCACACAGCTAGTTAGTGAAATAGTTTAGTCTAGAACCCAGGCATTCTTGAGGAGCAGACCTAAGCTTATAAGTTGTTCTAGAATACTGATATGGTATTTAAGTGTGGAAGTCTTATTGCAAGTACAAGTTGATGACAAACATTTAATAGAGTAGAATTCATCAATTAAAGCATCATGAAAACACATTTTTGCCATGACTGCTTCTCCCTCCAAGTCTAATTTGCAACATGCATCAACCAATATAGATAGTCTTCCTATGAAGCCTAGAAACAAATGTATTTATTGAGCCCTCTACTTTTTCAGGAAGGTGTTATCAAATTTGGAAAGTCAATCACTTAGGATATGTGAATCAAAAAACAATCTACCCGAGACCTATTTTGTTATCTCACCTTAAAAAGAGTGCAATAATTAATCTATCTCTTAACCTCCCTTCTAATCAGAACACTGGGATTTAGTTTTTGGTCTGTAGCGGCTCCTTTGTTCAAATTGTTTAAAATAACACTTGAATTGTATTGAACTTGGCACATTTTTTAATCTGATCACCGTTACATATATATTTGCTAACTAAAACGAAGATCATTGCCTTTCATTTTTAATTTCTGAAAAATGTTTAAGTCAGATAAGAAGGAATGTTAATAGTTTGTCATCTTTTGTTTTTAAGCAAAGTCAATCCTATCAAGATGGTTAATTTTCGGTGAAACAGAAACACACATCAGGTCAGAACATTTGCAAGCTTATTGGAAGTCCGCTGCCTCTGGTGTATGTGATGAAGTATCCTCTGTCCTGGGACTACCTGAGAGTCACTACCTGTGAGCCTGATTTACAATGGCGCAGGACAAGAGAACTTGCAGAACGCAGGCTAAAGGACATTTTTCTCCACATTTGTGACAGTAACAGGAACTGCTTCGGGGAGCTGCTTTCTGGAGAAAAGGATCATTTCACTTTTTCTTCTCTCCAGTTCTTCTGTTTCCCAAACAACTGTCAGCTATATATTGAGTAATCATTACAAATGTTTGTTTTTATCCAGCTCTGATTAGAATTTAGCTCATTCATAAAATTACCAGGTGACTAACCCTCGTAAACCTTCTCCAGAATTTCCAGGCCAATTCGACTACCTCACACTGCCTTTAATGAAGAGTGTTGTAAGAAGTTGAATATTCAGGAATGTAAAGTGAACTTCAAGGATACAGGTACAATATTCCACCAAGGAGCCAGCCTGAAATGCCTGCTTATTAATGCTTCTCTGATACCCAGTGTCTTGGGGACCCTCTCACTAAGTAGAAATGTTGTCAACCTTCAAGATGCTGACAATTCTGCCCTCATGCAGAAAATGTAGCAGAAGACATTACCACACCCACAAGTGAAGGAAGTTTCAATGCACTAAGTATACAACAGTTTGTATTTAAATAACCAGCTCTGGAAGGGCACGTGCCAGTGAGCTGCTCTTTTTCTGGGCTCCATTACTACACAAGCCAACATACTATTTGAAATGCAAACTAATGTAAAGTTCCACACAAACTTCATAATGAGAGAGAGAGAGAGATGGAAGGAAAGACTCTTTGACTTACTGAATTCCAATTTAAATTGATTTCTTTTTTTTTTTAATTTATTGGGGTGACAATTGTTAGTAAAATTACATAGATTTCAGGTGTACAATTCTGTATTACATCATCTATAAATCCCATTGTGTTCACCACCCAGAGTCAGTTCTCCTTCCATCACCATATATTTGATCCCCCTTACCCTCATCTCCCACCCTCCACTCCCCTTACCCTCTGGTAACCACTAAACTATTGTCTGTGTCTATGAGTTTTTGTTTCTCATTTGTTTGTCTTGTTCTTTTGTTGTTTTTGGTTTATATATCACATATCAGTGAAATCATATGGTTCTCTGCTTTTTCTGTCTGACTTATTTCACTTAGCATTATACTCTCGAGATCCATCCATGTTGTCACAAATGGTCCTATTCATCTTTTCTTACCACTGAATAGTATTCCATTGTGTATATATACCACAACTTCTTTATCCATTCATCTATCGAAGGACATTTTGGTTGTTTCCATGTCTTGGTCACCGTAAACAAAGCTGCAATGAACATTGGAGCACACGTGTCTTTGTGTATAAATGTTTTCAGATTTTTGGGGTAGATACCCAGGAGAGGGATTGCTGGGTCATATGGTAATTCTATTCGTAATTTTTTGAGGAACCTGCACACTGCCTTCCATAACGGCTGCACCAGTCTGCATTCCCACCAACAAGTAAAACTACATTGAGACTGTAGATATACCTACAACTTTTTCCCATCCTGAAGCTCAACATTATCTTGATAAGAACACGGATGGAAGAGAATGCATTTAATTCACCCATTATGCTTGGCTTAATTGGGATACCTGCCAGTATATTGATTCCATTGCAAGAGCGATTAAAGATAGCAATTAACTTTTTGCTAGATTCCTGGTCATGCTAACACAATCAGCTGTTCTCCAAATCACACCCCAGCTGACTTAGTAAAAGATTAACCTTTGTTTTCTAGAATGTTTTGATTTTTTTTTATCTTCAGAAAACCTGTTGCTCTTACCATAGTAAAGTTTTAACTTTTGTGTTAATGTTAAATAAGTCAGCACAGAAGTCACCTTCAGAAAATGCTTTGGGTTTATTTTTTACAGGTGCATTTCCCTGAAACTATTCCATCTCTGAATGCTATATTCAAACCACTAACTACCCAAAAGTTTTCACATTCATTTAAAACACTTAAAAAGATCAAATATGTTAGGCAAATACTTCTTGACTATGCATGAAAAAGTAGACAGGGGAGAACATGAGAGAAGTAAAAATTCAGTTATCTAAATAAAAAGTTATATAAATATTAGATGACATTTTTCTTTCAAAATTATTTGCAAATAAACTTCTGCTGGCACAGGGTAGGAATAGGGGTGGGGGGTACATCACCGTGAAAAGTGCATCACAGGGTGTGGGGACAGAGCCAGGAGTGCAGTTTCCAGGCTCTTGGCCTCACATGGAAAGGTGCTGGCTCGGGTAGTAAAAGGCCATCAACTGTGATCAGATGGTCATCAGCTGTGGCTAGTTGGCCGTCAGCTGTAACCAGTGAGCCATTGGCCACTAATATAACTGTCGTAGCTAAGCTAGCAGAAAAATGGGGGCTAGCAAGAAGATGGTGGCTGAGTTAGCAAGCGGCAGAGTGTGGATTGCAGATTGCAGAGAAGTGGATTGCTAGCCAGTGAGATTGGTTGGCAGAGACAAGTCGATGGCGGTTTATGGATAGTGTGGCTCCTGCTTCCTGTGTCTCCAGCCCAGCCACCAGCGAGAATATAGTGGTATGACTCCCCTATTTATGGCTCTGTGGGTGTCCCTTTTTGGCCTCACCATGTCCTGCGTTCTTATGTGGGGAGCAGGACCAGAGACCCCGCAGGCCGCCCCGCATGACACAGGGCTTGAGACTCTATCAAGCCCAGGACATAAACATCATCAGATTCACTCTCTGGACTCTGTGTGTCTCTCCTCCTTTCCTTTTTGAGGAGTAAGTCCTGCCTTCCCATCAGGATTTCTCTTTCCTCAAGGACAGACATATTGTCTCATACCATTTGTTTCCCCCCAGCACCCTGCACTGTAACAGGTGTCCAAAATGTGTTGGTTGAGTTGACTAATCAAAAAGCTTAAAGACATACATAAAATAATGTCAAAAGAAAAAAAAAATGTTTTACAAGTGACAAATATGCATGTTCCCATCTTTTACTTATATTTCTCTCAAGTCAAAATGCTGCTGTGCTATTTGTGCTGATACCTGTCTCTGTTCATTTATGTCTGCATTGCACAGACTCAACAAAGTTCTTTATATGTGGTATGGATTGAATGTCATGAATAAAGTCAATGAATGAACCTTTTCTTAATAAGGTCAGTTTTGCTAGAGGTTGAGACAAAGGGCTTGATGTTGATGGAGAGGGAATTAAGGCTGTAAAGGCAGCCTGGGTGGTGTAGGATGGAAATAAAAAGGATGGAGAATGAAAAGGATGTGACAAATACATCAGCTTGACTGAAGGAGAGGGTTCAAAGAGAAGAAAGTGGGAAATGGGGTTGACAAAACAGGCAGCACTGGGGTGGGTGAAGGCTTTGTAAGTCTAGTTAAAAATCAAAAATAGGATTTGAGGGGTGGCCTGATAGCTCAGTTGGTTAGAGCATGAGCTCTCAACAACAAGGCTGCCAGTTCAATTCCCACATGGGACAGTGGGCTGAGACCCTGCAACTAAGACTGAAAATAGCGACTGGACTTGGAGCTGAGCTGTGCCCTCCACAACTAGATTGAAGGACAACTTGAGAAACACACTATTACCCAATAAACTCTTTAAAAAAAAAAAAGGATTTGAGGATGATTATTCCAATTGTTGAATTAGGGAAAGGCAGAGACTAGATGGAGGAGTAGTCAGTCTATTGAAAAATCCAAGCAGAAGAAGGGAGTCTGGTGACAACCTTAGCTAAGTCAACGTAAGGAGATGGACACAATAGAGTAATGCCATGAGGAAAGAAGCAATAGCTCTCACTGACATTGAATCATAAATGAAAAGACCTTACTGGAGTTAATATGGAGAGAGAGAGACAGCCTTTGAAAAAGATTTGGAAGAACTGAAGACCGTTGGCATAGTGATATCTTTTGCTGTGGTCAGAAAAGAGTGACTGAGTGCCAAGGAAATAAAAAGATCGACCCAGTTTTTGACCTGTGAAATGTCTGTTGTTTATTCTTGGGACATCCAAGTCATGTCCTATAAGCAAATGTAGAAATGTGACTAGAGTAAAATATTAGGGCCAGGGCTAGAGATGGATTTCTAAAATAGTATTCAATCCACATGCATCAAATCACTATTGCAGAAAGAAAAATTCCCAGTCTATTCAAACAGACTAATTTCGATAGTGTCTTCCTGAAATTGCAAGTATTGTTCAATATAATCACCTGCTATTCCAACCCCATGTTAAATGATGAGTTACACAAGCAGGTCACCAATCATAGACTCCCAGGCCTGGGATGGACCTTACCAGGTCACCTGTCCTGACTCTAAGCGGTTGGAACACAGGGTGTGCTGTACCTGCCACAGCATTAGAACGCAGTGGCTTGCACATGGGAGAAGCTCAGCAAACGTTTATAGAATTAAACAGCTCCATTCCTGGCTATCACACTTGGCAACTCTTTCAGTAACCAATTTTCATTTTTAACAGCCCCAGGAATAAGATTAATCCTAAACAGAAAAAAAAAAATCCAGCTCACATCGTATTACTTTTATTTGCAAAACATAATTATATTACATTAACAGCCTTAAAAGACTTAGCAGTGACTGATTGTATTACCTAGTTCAATGGGATATTTTCTTAGAGAAAGTGAAAATCCAGAATGGGGAAGTGACACTTGCTCTTTCAGAGACCCGAGCCAAACAAAAGGCACAGTGCAATAAAAGGACAAGTCACTGAGAAATGGTAACCTGATTTTAAATTCAGTTCTTGGGACAGTTCTCAAAAACTGTCCTGATGACCACAGAGCCACCTCTGACTGCAGCCAGCAGTCTACTGCTGTCAATAGCTCTCCTCTGTGTGTCTTCAGCCTGGCAAAGAGACATCAATTCCACCTTCATTTCAACTTTTAGGTCCTGTTCTACTTGTCTGAGTTATTGATTAATAGTGTTCTCAGTTTGCTTTTGTGCTTTGCAGAAGCTGTCACTTCCCACCTCTGGCTGAGACAGTGTTTGATATCAGGAAAGTCTTCTCTGCTTAAGTTTCCTAAATATCAGCTAGGCATTTACGTAGCTATATCCCTACTCAGCATATTAAGGGAGATTGTAGATAGGGCTGCTCTCAAGAAAAATTGCAATTATTTGAGCAACCTCTCCCTCACCTTAGCCAGACTTGGGGAACCCTTTGTCGTTAGGATGTCTTCCTTTCCCCAGGAACAAACCTGCTTGGAGGATAGAATCTGTGAAATTATTCGAAAGTACGGATTACTGATAATCTATTGTGTTATTACTCATAAAGACCTTTTTGCATCTTAAAAGAGATGAAAAGTCTTAACCCAAAGGAACTGAGTGTAATTTTGAAATTTCAAATACCAGTGAGCAGATAGGAAACATGTTTTAAATGACAAATGGAATGGGGGTGGGGAGTATGTTCTGAAATTGTGCCACGTAAATAAGCCTTCTTAACGACAGACATATTTGGTTTTTGATTACTTTATACCAACACAGATGGTACAATAGAATTATAATTGCAATATTAATATTTAAATGACTTTTAACACTGAATGATTTTTAAAACCATCAAGAGGAAATATTTCTAATTTTAAATTATCCAGAAGTTTGGTAAGGAACAGGGCCAACTCAGGTCCTTAGGGAAAAGCTAAACGTAGGGAAAAAAAACAGTCTGTCAATGTTTTCTAGAATATTTTCATTTATTTCCTCTTAATAAGTAGTATAGTTTGATGCTCTTAGGTTGTCTTTCCATAAATGTAGGTTACTTGGTTTCCTGATTCATTTCTTTTTGATAGTAAAATAATTTAAACATTTGCATCTGCTCAGAAATGATTTCAGGTGACTTCTTCTTCTAAATATATACTGTATTTTTTTAGTGGTTACAACATTTCCTCTTGGATAGCATCTATACAGCTCGTTAACCACTTTTGAGAAATTCAAACATTTAAGCAACTTGAGTCTCAGTTCAACACACAAGCTGTTCATTTTTAAATACCTTGTTACCTCGCCACCACCACTACCAGGCAATAAACCCTGAATTTGTCTTCTGCCTTAGTCATCCAAATAGTTTTTATTAATAGCCTGTAGAGGGGTTTTTTTATACTTTATTTTTATGAGAAGTTGTAGGTTTACATAAAAGTTGAGCAGAAAGAACAGAGTTTACATTATACCCTCTTACCCCATCCCCCTCACCCCCCGCCAGTTTTCCCTACTGTTATCATCTTGCATTAGTGTGGTACATTTACTACAATTCATGAGCAAATACTGATACATTCTTGTTAGCTAAAGTCCGTAGATTACATTAGGGTTCATGCTTTGTGGTGCACATTCTGTGGGTTTTTACAAATGCATAATGGCATGTATCCACTAGTACAATATCGTACTAATACTTTCACTGCCCTAAAAATTCCCTGTGTTCCATTTATTTATCCCTTCCTCTCTGATCCTACCTCTCCCAGAACCTTGCAACCACTGATCTTTTCACTGTCTCCACAGTTTTGCCTTAGTCTATGGGATTTTAACTGTGTGGGTAAGACGGAACAATTTAGCTAGGGTGGTGTCAGAGAGGTAAAACAGAAGGGATTTTAAGATTTACCATAAAACACATTCAGTTATAGCATGGGAATTACCCTATTTTCATCAACAATAGATGCTTTTATTTACTTTTTATTCAACTAACATTAATTGATAACATACTGCTTGCCAGCACTGTTTTAGGTTCTAGAGACAAGAGTTATAAGGAAGACTATGCAGGGTCTCTGCTCTCATGGAGTTATACACTCAAATTCAGGGCTAAAGGAGGGCAGAAATTAAGCAAAAAGTCAAGCAAAATATTTTTCAACACCACTAAGTATAATGATGGAAACCAAGCAGTGTTATGTAATAAAATGATAGGTGGAGACTGGTTAGGGAAGGCTTTTCTGAGGATATGACATTTGAGCTAAGAATTAATAGATAAGAAGCAACCATCTGTGCAAGAGAACATTCTGGGCAGAGGGAACTGCAAATAAAATGACCCAGAGATGGGAACTAGCTTGGTCTGGTTGAAGAAAGAAAGAAAGCTCATTTTACTCAGGGGAGTGAGCAGAAGAGAGAGTATGAGGGTGAGGCTGGGAGAGGCAGGTGAGATAAGCAAGCAAGGCCAGATTATAGATGGCCTCTGAGGCCACAGCAAAGAGTTTCAATTTTATTCTAATGGGAAGCAGGAATTTTAAGCAGGAAAGTGACATGACTTGATTTACGTTTTCAAATGATCACTCTGGATCTAGAGTATTTTAGGAGATGTCTTTAAAATAAATACTCACACTAATACACCAAGAGTATTAAAGATGCCAATCAATACAATGTAAATCCTAGAAAGTACAAATGGCATTTATACATTCAAGGCCAAGGTTATCATGACATGCATTTGTCCCTACCCACCCCACCCCTTAAAAGAAATAACCAACAGAGATGTTAATAGTGTTTTCAATCACATCCACAGCCTGCTGGGGTTACATTTGATTCAAGGATATTTACACTCCTTTCCATAACAAAATAAAAAACCATTTCCATAGGGAACTATAAATGGAGACCTCATCACAAATATTTCTGTTTTCCACTATAGCTTTTTACTTTAAGCTTTGGAAAACCATGCTATGCCTGCAATTATAAATTGCATTTTAAAAATACAAACGAGAAAAGGCTGATGTACAGATTTGGCTCCAGCAGATAAAACTGAAAAACAAAACATTATTGGACACTTGGGGGTGTGAAATGGAAATTAGCCAACCACATTCTAGGTGCTTTTCTGCTCCTTACAGGCCTAGCTCCAGGGGACCAGGCTTCCCTCTCGGTGAATAATTTTTCTTTCTTTGCTTAAAAGGGAATTGGAGGAATAAGTGATTTCTACTGTCTGTCTCTATGGCAACTAGTACCCTAATTTCACCTCTTAGATGGCAATTATACCTATTCACTGAATAGCTTTCAGTCCCTACTTTTATGATGAAAAATTGATTTCATGAAAAATGAGATATAGGTAATAAGCTAACTTCTCCCCTAGCAACCACGAAGTACAGTTTATAAGAGGTACAATCATTCATAAGCAGAATACACACTGTGGGTTTTTGTTTTCTTTTTCTTTTTCAATTATAGAATGTTTATCCCAAACGTCTTTCCTCTAGTTGTCTTTTTAATGATAAAATATTATTCTTTTCTTCTTTAACACTTATTTTTATTCAACTATGAAAATTAGTTGGGTTCATTGTCAAGAGTTTGGGAAATACAGAAATAATACAGAAAAGCCTATACAAAAAAATAAAATTCACTCCCTTTATTTAAAAATAATCACTATTAACATCCTGTTAGAATTTTAGATGTTCATACATATAAATTCCATTTAAATACTATAGAGTATGTTTTTGGAACCAGACTTTTTCAAAAGAATGAGAAGTTGCCCACATCATTATATATTCTAAAACATGACTTTAATGGTTTCAAAGGAGTCCATGATATGCTTTACTATATTTTATTTAACTAATCCATCTATATTGACATTATTAAATATAAATGTTTATGTACCTATCTATTGGCTTAGAATAAATCCTAGAAAGAAATATATAGATCAAATGCGATAAACATTTTAAATTATACTGCCAAATTTTCCTCCCCCCAAATTATATCAATTTATTTTCCCCTAGAGGTAGATGGATGGGAGTATGTACCCATTTCCTTAAGTTCATCAGAGGTACTGTTTGCAAAATAATAATAATAATAATAATAATAATACCAATTTAATGGAGAGGGTAAGTATCTCACTACATTTCTTTAATATCTTTAATTAAAAACTTGTTTTAAGGTTAACTATGTTTTTACATTTCCATTGTTTTTTGAATTTTTGTTTGTTTGTTTGTTTGTTTTTCTTTGTGTTTTTTTTTAGGGGGAAGAGACACATGAATTGCCTGTTCACCTCTGAAACAAATACTATTTGTAATTCCCAAATATCTATTCTCCCTCTATTTCTTAGTAACAGAAGAGAGGACTTCCAGTTGAGCATTTAGAAATGACATTTCCCATCCTCCTTTGCACAAGTATGTCTATGTGTCAACTCCAAACTGATGAACTATAATCAAAAGTGATCTATGCTATATCAAAGAAATATCCTTAAAGGGAGAGGATATGCCCTCTTTTTTCCTCTTCATCATTCCTGTTGGTTGGAATGCAGATGTTATGGTTGGAGCTTCAGCAGCCATTTTGGACCATGAGGACGGTCTAGGGATGGTGGAGGGAGCCTAGGTACCTGAGAACTTCACAGAAGTGTCATCCTGGATGGCTGGTCTCCAGATTTTTATATGAGAGAATAAACTTAGCATTTTTAAGCCATGATTGGTTTGCATTTTTAGTGTCATGAAGCTGAACTTAATCTTGATTAATGTAGGATTGTTCCCCCATATATTATTTTTCTTATAGATTTATAGGTACTCTTTCTATTTTAAGGATATTTACACTTTATCTGGCATAGATAACAGAAATTTTCCCAGTTTATGATTTGCTCTTTAACTTCTTTATGGAATAAGGAAATGCAAAAACATGGTAATCCCTTAATTGCTACATCAATCTATTATATATTCAGAAAAACTAAATAATGGTATTAGCTTAGAAATATAAAATCCTGAAAAATATTTTGTCTCAAACATCATAAGGCAGCACTGAAGCTTAAGTTTACTTACTATGGGTATGCAATTAAATGGTTATGTTGTAGGCTAAAGTCATTTAGATGATGCAGACTTAATCAATAATTCATTGTTTGCTAAGGCAGAGATTTTCTGCTATGTGTGATCTGTGGAGCTCTGGGCTCAAAGCATTGCCTCGGAGGACTCCACCGGGGCTTCAGGGAAGCTGAGTGGGCTGGCTCTGCCTGCCACCCCCTGATTCAGGTTTCAAAAGCAACCACTCTTTGTTATTCATTAGAGTTTCACAAAAGAGCCCCTGCCATATGATTTCACACAAACACAGATAAGAAATAGGGAGGCACAATTTCCTACCAGATCATAAGCAGCCAGCATCTTTTTCTGAACATCTGGAATTGTCCCCAGAGGCTCCAGATAAGGAAAGTTGTCTTTCATCACAAGAGAGACTGAGGGAGTATTATCACTGGTGAGGAGGCGAGAGGACAGGGTTAACAGGCACTGCTTCAGACTGGCAATTGGAGGAAGTCCACACAGTTCCTTAACAGAGACTATGGCATTCTGTGGGGAAGAAAACATCGAATCACACTCCTGTCCACATCACACATGATCCCAGCACTTCGAGGTGTACACAAAAGTATATTCATAAATACGCATGTAATTTGAAGCAAACTGGATTATAACCAACGAAAAATGTTGTGATATACACAGAGAACACACAGAGCTAATTCACTATTGTAAGTCATCTTTCTCAATTTTTAGCCACCGCCATAAATATGTCACAAAGCAAAGCAGAGTATGACCCAGGGCTACACAGTGCTTTTCAAAGCAGAGCACTGGAATACTGAATACAGAGCACACAAATTAGCATTGGCTGGTCATGAATATCTTATTTGATTTGTATCATGATGATCATAAAACGTGTCAGGGGCTGTGTACTGGAGTGCATCTCCTTTGAGCTTTTCCCCTCAAGATAGCCGGTTGCTATTACTCACCAACCCCCAGTTGATGAACCATCAATGGTATTCCTTTGTCATCCATCAGAAATGCACCTGACAGACACACATACTAATACACATTTCATGGAGAGCTACATTTGTCCACGCTCAGGCTTAAAAAAAATTCATTTGGAATAGGAATTGTGATCATTTTATGTTTTATTAACAGTGAAGAGCATCTAACCTAATATGTGCCTCATGAATTTAGTGACAATGACAGTATTCATTTTTCTACTGATTAGGCTCCAAATAATCCTTAACCCAAAAACTTTATTGAGATGATATAAATTATCATACTACCTAGAAAAACTTTATCCATAGCCAACTCTCCTTAATACGTATTTTAAATACATAATATATGCAAAGGATATATTTTTTTCAAGAATTATATAGAAATATATAAAATCTACTTCTAATATATAAAGTTAGCTGTAAAAATTGACTTGTAACTAACTTAATACAGGGATTTATATTAGTTATAGAATTACGTCAGAAAAAGTCAGGTAAAAGATGTTACTATTTGGAGCCTATTTTTAAATAGTAGCTAAGGCCACCCACCTCAAATTAAATGCTTTCCATCTAAATATTTATATGTGAATTATGTACCATACTATTTTCCAGCATTTGGACTATTTAAAATTGTTTTAAGCCTAGCCCAGAATTTCTCTGTGAAAAAATATAAAGTTTTCAGCAAGTGAAGGGTTTTTGGGGTTCTGCATTATGTGACTAAAAATCATGAATGATTATGGGTTTTGTTTGATAGTAGGCAGTTCTGGATTTAAAGCCCAACTTGCTATTTATTAACTGCAATATTTGAGAAATTATTGAACCTCTTCAAGCTTGTTCTCTATCTTGAAAGTAGGGATATTTTATGACGAGGGTTACTATTAATATAAAAATGTTAGCTAAAGGAGCAAATAAAGCACATGAAAAATATTCCTCTCCTGTTTTGCTCTCATACATAGACCGCTACCGCTTCTGCAAATCCACAACACCCTGCACATTGTAGGAACTCAGTACTTGTTGTTTGATTGTTTCTCGTAACACGAGCCTAGAATAAGTATATTACGTAGTATTGAAGAAAGAAGTTTGCAGGCATCTCTGATTGCAAGTATTAATGAACACAAGGAAACTAACACTGCATTTCTGTATGCCAAGAATGAGCAATTTACATATACTTTAATTCTCATAATAATCCTGCAATGTAAATATTACCATTTTTCTTACCTTATGAGAAGGAAACCGATGATCAGAGACCAGACATAATTTGCTCAAGATCACACAAGGATAGAGTTTAATCCAGAATCTACGTTCTTTCAATCTAAATTCTTTCACATTTCTGAGAAGACTAAATAGTTTTCAACACATTCAAGTGCTGAATTTTATTTGTTTAGTTTTGTTTGCTCTTGTAGGGAGTAATTTATTATTGTTGTACATTTAAACAACTAAAAATATCTAATAGGCATTATAGTTGTTTCATATGACTTCAGATTCCCTTCCATGTTCATATCTGCAAATATTTTATGTATGCTTGTAATTAATATGCTTGTGTTTGTATATAGTTTCTATATTACACACACATATAATATTTTATATTCTATTATTTCCACATTGTTTCATATATACATTGCCATATAGCAGTTATGTAGTAGGGATATTTAATTGATATACACCATTTTGTTACATTGATATTCCATTAACTGGCTTAGTTCAGGCCAAATTTAACAGCATTCACAATTAGAAACATAAAATACATCTGCTTTATCACAGATAAAACTGAACTTAGTACAGTGGTACATGGGTTTACACCACATTTCTGAGAATTTTTTGAGGAATCAGGTTACCACTAGAACACGACGTTCACTGCTAAGAGTGGTCAGAAGAAGTAGGAGTAGGGGAGGAGACTATGGGATTTTTCCTACCTGCATGTTTTCTCTCATATCTATGGCTTCTCGTAAGGGATGAACTGCTATTTTAAAGATGTCATCTATGGTTTTAAGACCAATATTCCTGAGCATGGTGTATTCTCGAACTTTCTTCCCCATTCTCACTGAAAGGCTGCGCTTCTGTGCCTTTCCTCCTCCACTGCGATTGGTTATTGCTATGTGGACAAACAGGGTTACGTGCTCCATGATGTCACCCACAAAAGAGCGCAGGGGAACATGCCGATATCCAGGCTGCAAACACTCAAATGGTATTGTATATTGCCCTATAAACTCATCCCCAATGTAGTCATCGTCCAGAACGA
Organism: Rhinolophus sinicus; assembly: GCF_057876585.1. Taxonomy (NCBI): domain Eukaryota; kingdom Metazoa; phylum Chordata; class Mammalia; order Chiroptera; family Rhinolophidae; genus Rhinolophus; species Rhinolophus sinicus. The sequence goes on along the minus strand of NC_142517.1, from coordinate 180,839,166 downwards.
CAAAACGGATCATGGCCAACTCAGGTAGGTTTACTTGAAACTCAAAAGTTTCATCAAAAATAGGATTATCACTGTTTTGTTGTACAGTTTTAGTTCTTTGTTCCGAACAGTCTGCTGGTATTCCGTGGATCTCTATACACACATAGGGATCGATGACGTCCCCTTTGGCACAAGCTCCCTTGGGCTTTGGGAAATTCTGACCACTGATGATCTTGATATGAAGAGCTAGAGGAGACACCCCTGGTACAATGCCCTTCGTATTTGCGCTGAAGTAAGAAACTTCATCCCGCATGATAGACGGTCTTAGAACATAACCACATCCTCCGTTTTGAAGAAACCAGCCTGTGTGAAGGTCCATCATTGGACCCGGAGTCTGAAAATTCATTGCCACAATCTGACAGCCACAGTTCCAAAAGTCCTGTGGATTCAAGTTACTGGAATCTATCCTCATGGCACTTGGATAGATTCTTGACAAGAACTTCTTGTTATAATTTACAAAATCCTCTGGGTATTCATTTGCAATTCTGCTGGCCTCTGCTTCACTAAATGAACAAATTTCCCAGTAGTTTTGACTCTTCATAGACAGTTCAAAATCCCTGTACTGAACAGATTTACAAATAGATACCAAGTCAGAGAGCTCCCTGCACAGCCAGATGTGTTTCTGCTCATCATTGTAGTCCACTGACATCCTTCGGGACATTTCACCTTCTTCATCTTCGTCTGTGACTTCTCCTTCTAAAACATCTGAATCAGAAGGCAATTTCTTTCCTTTCACAATGATCATTCTTTTTAATTTTTCTGGCGATGGGAGGTAGGATTCTGATGGCAAAGGTGCTTCGGTATAGAGTTTATTGCCAAAGACCTTTTTCATCTGTTGAGCCATTACCTTCTGCTGTGTTAGGGAGCAGTGATTCCCCAAGCAAAGAATTAGTGGGTATTCAGAAGCGACAAAAGCAAATTTGTTTATCACCTCTATGACACTTCGAAAGGAAAGGTGTGTTGTCATGTTATTTCGATTACACAGGATTGGTTCATTGTCTGAACCATCAGTTACATCAAGTTCAATGCTTCGACAGCCCATTTTCAAAGCTCTAACATACCCATTAATATCAGCCGGCCCCCTGAACTGGTCTTCTATGAGATAGGTGTTGTGAGAGGCATTGATGTAGTAGTGAGATAATGGCTGGGTCATATCTTGGGCAACCTTTTTTTGCTCAGGATCAAAAATGTCACATTCTGGTGACAACAAATACTGGGTAAAGCCATCAATTGCAAGAAACCCTTTTTGACGTCCCTCTTCAGAAAGTTCGTATCTCCGAATAATGTCTAAGCACATATCCTCAGTGATCTGGGCGACTCCTTGCTCAGCTTCTAAAAAGAGCATCAGATCATTAGCATCCAAATATTCTTTGTTTTTAGATATCTGTACAAGTAAGAAATATACTTCCGGCCTGGTGCAGAGTTCACAAAAAGCTTCGCAAAATTCCTCTTCTGTCACTCGAGTGGTTAGCTTTTCTTTGCTCTTCTGGATTTCTTTAAACTTTAACCTGATCTTGGATTCCTTCAGGGTAGGGTTGAGTTGTTTTATTAACTCTACAGAGGTGTCTTCCAACATAATCCCATTCCCATCAACGTCTGCTGCTTCAAATACTGTTTTCAACCACATGAATCTTGGTGTGTTCTGGTTGCCCTCCATAAAATCAAGGGGTTGCTTACTTCGAGAAACCAGGTACCGTAATCCTGACACCCAGATGTTGGCTACATCTGCGGAATTAGCAACAAGGTCCAGAGATTCGTAGTTTTCCCCATGGAGTATGGAAAAGGCACTGTCCTCACAAATTTGGTCAGCAAGGCCATTGTTTCGAAATGTTTCTGTGTTCTTCCCCAGTCTGATCTCTTTTATGGCAGAAATATCAAGCTTAGCTTTCTCAGGGTCTTTTTTGGAAGGTTCCCAGCGAAGAGCTTGGAGGTCTGTGTCCAGAGTAAAAAAACGGTTGTAAATGCGAGAGTTTGGCCGGACTTTCTTCAGTTCACAGCCAGCTTGCATGAAGCTGATGCAGTCGCTTGCACTGCTGATTTTCTTCTCCGATGGCATGCTGCTGAAAGACACAGTTTTCTTTCTTCCACCACATTTTTGGTTTGAAGGATCCTGGAAAATAATTTTAAAATAATGAATCAATCTCCTTCAGAAAATAGACACATTCAGTAATACTCTATGAACTCCTTAGACTCCACTCAGATATTATGATTATTTGGACAGAGGCTAGCCTAAAATTTACCTTTCCACTGTTTCAGAAGAGAAATTGCCAAGAAAATTGATATTATTAGGTTCAGGGGAAAAAAACAACTTATTTTTCAAATACTTGTGTGTTCTTTGACGTAAAATGAAGTTCTATTAAGTGAACTACAAATCACTCTTATTTGTTCATTAAAGCAGATTTCTTAAGAAACTCTACTTGGTACTTTGACGACCTAGCTAAGTCCCTATGGATATGTAAAAAAAATAAAGCTGGATTTCTTTTAAAAGTTTTCCTTATTTATACTTTGCAACAGTTTAAGTTTGATGCTTAAAACCAGTTCAAATAAAACTTTAACGTACTTTATATCACAAAAGGTTTACAATATAGCTTAACCAAACTTTTTTTTCTCAAACTCTTTTGAAGAATATAAATGTCTTAAAAAGTCAGATTGAGAGCTAACAGTAGACAAATGACTGTCACTTAGCAAATTTTCAGACTGAGCTAGACAATTTAAGTGAACATTATGACAACTCACACCTGCATCTCAGTATAATGCTATTAGTAGCCATACGTTAGAATCAAACAGAAATATGAACAGCTCCACTATCTTTTAAGGTTCTTCCAATGTAAACTAAATTTCAAAGCCTTTTGTCTCAAGATTTCACAGGGAACATTTGCCTTTTACACATGTCTTTAAGTTCCTTAGTTTTTAGTGTCAGAATCCTGTCTCCTCTGCCCATTTCACCGCCCAGCTGTGCCAACAGGACATAAAACTCCATTTGTTGACACTAGTGTATCTTACATAGGTTATTTCTTGTGGCTATTTCCTTCTTGGGTGTACCCAGGCCTTCTCACCTATGGTCTCTCCTAAATTACAGGTCTGGTCCTCTGAACACTCATAATACTAATATGATGGGTTTCATCTTAGTCCTGGACTGTCCACTGTGACTTTCATTCACAATTCATTTACACTGAACATCAGACCGATGCCACTTAAAACCGGATATTTCTTTATACTTTCTTCTGCTCAGACCGTAGACTCAAGTTAATAATGCTCCCAATGATATCGTCATTTCAGTTAATTCTCCCAGGAATGTTTATAGTGTCCAATTTTATAAACATATCAAAAAGGCAAAAAGGATAGAGTGCAAAAGGCATTGTCCTTAGGGTAAAAATAACGAGTGTTAAGTTGTGATTATTCCACTCCCTAGATTTGTGAACTTGGGTAAGTCACTTGGCCTCTCTGAATCTTAATTTCTCCTTTTAAATAGGAATTCACAGTCCTTCTATATAATGGAGTGTTATTGTGAGACTTAAAAGAGAAAATACACATATACATATTCTTTGTAAACTACAAGTGCTTGTAAGATTTTTTTTTTTTTTTTTTTTTTTTTTTGAAGGAACAGGAACATTTTCTCATATGTCTGGTCATTACAGCCACATGATATTACTATTTTCGACAGTGAAAAGTATAGCCAAAGTAGTCTGGGCTTTCCCCTTCACTGCATCCTTTTAAAACAAGGCAGAATCTCTTCTTTGAGGCCTCATTTAATTGTGGTCTTGCCTCTAAGAGTCTCCATATCCTGTGATTCAGGATGATTTATTATTCAATTGACTAAAACCTTGCCTATGAAAAGGAAACAAATCTTGCTGCAGTGATGGAACGTTGGTGGGATGATTCATTAACTCAAATATATATCTATTTTCAAGTGACAAAGATATAAATTGCCCAACTTAGATTACAGAACATTGCATGTTGGTGCCCTGGCATTTAAGAACTTAGCTCTGGCTTTTCCAGAGAGTTGTTATTTTTTTTTTTTTTTTCACATCGTACTTAGTATTTAATGTATGCTCTCCTGTATTATAAATATCTTCGGTATCATCTATTTTCTACATGAATACAAGAATTCAAGTTCTTATAAATCAAGACCTATGCTTTACATATTGAGATTATATGTGTATAATTTTATAAAGGTTAAAAACACAGTGACAGGTTGTTATGAAGCAACTTCACACAGTCACCTAGAAGTACAGTCATGCATCACATTATGACATTTTGGTAAACAATGGACCATCTATACCATGGTGGCCCCATAAGATTGTAACAGAATTAAAAAATTCTTATTGCCCAATATCTTTGTCATCATTGTAACACTGTAGCACAAAATATTACTCACATGTTTGTGGTGATGCCGGGTATAAACAAACCTACTGAACTGCCAGTCATATAAAAGTACAGCACATGCAATTACTAGTGTGGATAGTCCATAATATTTGATAATGATACTATATTACCTGTTTATGCAATTAGTATACTACAACTTTTATCAGTATTTTAAAATATACTGTTGCTGTAAAACAGTATGCCGTGTTATGCCAACAGCAGCCTTACACATCTATATTTTTGCCTCTCTCAATTGCATTATTTTCTCTTGGGCTTGATTTAATCTCGTGTTGTTTTGTACAGTAACATGCTGTCCAGGCTTGTAGCCTAAGAGCAATAGGCCAGACTATACAGCCTAGAGATATGGGCTATCCCACCCAGATTTGTGCTAGTGCACTCCATGCTATTCACATATGAGTAGAGAGGTATTTTTAATGACACCATAGTGGTCAATTTCCTCATCTTTAAGTTAAAAACAACGATTAATCTTCAGGTGTTTATACGCAGATGCACTGTTAGAATACATTGAAATTCATCACTTAATGGCACTGCTGAGATGGGATTAACCTAGCAAGTGAAATAAAGAGGGAAACTGTGAATTGTGATGGTAAAGTAGACTGTGACTCATCTTTTAAAGCTACCATTTGACTAGTCATTTAAGCTAATGAGAGCTTTAACATTAAACATTATTTTTATACAAGCAGATCATGTTCCAAATAAGATGACTGTCAACAGAGTTATAAAACCTCTAATAGTTCCTAACAAACTTGAAATGGGAAATCAGTGTTCCTCTCAGTGCATGTATGTAGTGCCTGTACCCTATGTGTTACTATGTGTTACTGCACCAGCCTTCACAGTCGAATGCTCCACTCTAGTCTTGAGGCACTGAATGTTGACGAGAACAAAACTACTGCTGTCAGAAGTGACTTCTCTTATAAGCTTCTCTTCTTTGGGGTGATACCTCCTTAAATCAAGACTTCCTCTCCTAGTAAGTTAAGCCTTTAAGAGATAAATGTTTCATATCTAGCCTAGTAAAGAATCCACCTGCCCCATGATGCTTATTTCTTGCTTCGACTTGCAATTCCTTCATGTTTATAAAACTTATCCCAAAATGCCTTAAAACTTAACGACCAGAGGAAAAGATATGATCTTAGGTTGTCATCTCACAAAGGACAAAGTCCAAAGTTATTACCAAGCCTGCAAAAGAGAAAAAAAAAAAAAACTGGTCATAGTACCTGCAAACAAATAATTAGCTTGTCTGCTGCTGAGTAGAGCCAAGATTACTTATATTCAATATATGCTGGAAATGTTTCAGGACTCTGAGACTCTTTATTCTTTAGGTCTGTTTTTTTTGTTGTTGTTTTTTTCCCAATGGTGATACTACACATTAGCTCTGAAAAGTTGGGAGGAGGGGAGATGCAAACTATCAGAGTGGACAGGAAGATGGATGACTTCAAATCTCCTCTGAGTTTCTTCACCACCATGGCCCCTTTTGCCAAGCCCTACACCCCCAAATCTTTATTTCCCTCAAGAAGATCCTGGCAGATGGGTGATGGGGAAGAAAGACTGTTCAGGTAAACAGTCCCCAACTCTAAACAGTTGACATGTAGAATGTAGATCGTCCTTGTTGATAAATACAAAAAAAATTTGATAATGAAATGAGAGCAAATCCATTGCAGTTATCCATATATTGAGATGACAGGTACTTCTCTCACTTTCCAAGAGAAACGAAGTTCATTACAGTTCAGGTGTACTATTGTCAGCTTTTAGCTCATTTGATGATTGAATTGACTCTAATGATCACAAGGATATGCAGATTATTGTAAAGTACAAGGACTTCCTGTTTATCTCGAAGCTAAACTTTCTCACTCTAGAATGAAGGAAAGAGATCAAAGTACCAATTTCCCCCCAAAATTTCTCTTAGAGCTGCTTACAAAAAAAATGTTTCTATTTGACAGAAACTGCCATATACCAGAAGTGATGTGTGACACAGAGCATTGTCATGATGGAGGATGAAGTAAATATACTCACAGAAGAGGACTTCCAGAACTGCTTCAGAAAGTGGCAAGAACGATGCATTAAGTGTGTTTGAAGTGAGGGGGTGTATTCTGAGGGGGATTAACAGCAATGTGTCTTTTACTGTAATAATTTTTTTTTATTTAGACATTCACCGTATTTTTCAATCACACCTCGTATTTAAAATGTTATTTATTTAACATCTGAAACAAACCTGCTTATACAACGTTTACTCAGCAAAGGTGGAGTAAAGTCAAGAATTACCTCTCCTTGAACTTCTTTCTATATTCCTTCATCTCTGATTCATTCAGGAAGAAAAATCATTAAAACCTAATGAACATCACTGACCTTTCATTACAAATCAGTGCTCATAGGTAGAATCAAAGACTGTTTCACCTTTTTGGATTTTTTTTTTTTTAATGAGGAAATTAAGTCTTTATAAGTGAGGAGAACTAACACAGAGAAACTGGGTAGATAATGGCTTTGGGAGCCTGTATCTCCAGAGAGCCAGTGCATTCTATTGTTTCGTTGATAATTGCCATTTCTGTTTTCCCTGCAGCTTTAGGGCACAAACCCTGCAATTGCTTATTGTGAGGCCTTACTAACTGATGAGCTTTCCATTCTCAACTTTTATTTCCCCTCTAGTTCACAAGAGTAGATGCTCCTTTATAATGTCAATTGCTTTCATGGGAAAGGCCTCGTTTCTCACTTAAATCTTACCAATCTCCTCTTGCTGTCCTTCCCAATCCACTTTGTATTCAGTTACAAGGAATATTAACACTTCCATTATTCTAGTCAAAAACACAACCTTTTCAGCTAACCCTACTGCTGCATGCAAGGCATGGTTTTTATTAGAAGTCCCAGGAGAATATGCTACAGGACAGTGCCTTAGCAGTGTCAGTATGAACTAAATGAGGTAGGCACCAATAAAGGTCATCTGACAATTATTCCGTGGCCTCTGAGGAATGACATGCTGCTCTCAATCCTGTTCCTCTAAGACAGATGCCCGCCTCACACTCAAAAACACGACATTTAAAATGCATCAGTAGCCTGTGCATCTCTCAGCAGAGGTGCCAAGAACCAAGTGGGCCTGGAGAGTGAGATATGATTTTGTCTTTCCTCAGGAGACTCCCTGCACAGCACGGCCCAGGAATTCTGGCTGGACTTATGCCAGTGCTGACTTTGTTGTTTCTGGTCTGAGGATTAATCAGAGGTGCTCTTTATGGAAAGCAGCACGTCATGGTCCCTATAAAAAGAAAATCTATAATGAAGAATCTATAAATGGATACTTTGATACCTAAATCTAATGTATGTGTTTCGGTGTATTATTATAGAGATGAAAGGTAATGCCATAGATGGAAGCATATAACTTGACAATTGGGGCATCCATCAGAAGTTGATAAATAATTAGTTAGGCCTTCAAATCTATGCATAATTTTATTTATTTTTTCATTCTAACTAATGTTGCATATTTAATTAAACTATTTTATCTGAAAAATTAAAATACCAATGGAATAGAACATTATTAAAAGGAGTTCATTTCACAAATGTTCTTGACAAAATTTCCCAGTTTCCTTTGTGTGCTGAGTATAAATACCAGTTCACAAAATAATTCCTCCTTAGTTATGACATTTCAATCTTTAGTGGTAATGTTTACCATCAAGTATGAGACACCAATATATAATTTACATTGATTTTAGTCACTTTGGAATTTAAACATATTCTCCAGTCATCCAAATTTGAATATAACATATTTAAAACTGAAAAGAAAAAACAAATATATTTTAAAATTATGTGAGTTCTACCATTTGTTATCATAGGGTGTTAGTGGAGCTGAGTTTCAAAAACAGATATGATTTACAAAACTAAGAAAAATATATATATTCATACTCAAATGAATATTTCTTCTGTACTAAATCCCTAAGAGCAAGTTTTGAGCTTTCTATAAGGTAGATCTCTGAACCACATATAAAATAGAATGTCAATTCCCTTGACTCAACATAATTTGAAACCACATCCTTAATATTTTTTTTCTCTTATGGTGATCATGGAATACGCCCTTCATGATTAGTTAGCACAGACATATAAAAGCTTTGGCTCAAATAGTCAATTTGACTTGAACATCTAGATTAATCTGATTAAAGGTTTCAAGCTTTAGCCATCACTTCTGGAATGGGTTAGAACCATCTAACACTTTAATCCATATTTTATTATCTCCGATTAACTGAACATCAGCTCTGTCCATATGCAACAAACAGATGGCAGATCTGAGAGAATGAGGATTCTCAGTACAGAGACTGTTTTAGGGTGAATGCCTGCCCCCTCCATTGACATCCAGTGAAGACTCCAGGGTCAAAGTAGAAACAAACCTAGTGTCTTAATTTAGAAAAATATGAAAGGAAACTATGTAAGGATAGTTTTATTTGAGATAATAAAACTCAAAATCCATAAATGCCTTACTAATAGAAATTACTGAAATAATTAAATTCCTTCTCCCCAAAACATTGGATTGGGAACTAATGGATATTCCTCTTACCATCACTACCTACTTCCATGACTTTGTGCCAAGCAAAACATTTCTATGTCTATTGATTTTATTTGCAAAGGATTATAATAATTTCTAGTCTAATTAATAGGGCCGTCTCAAGGATCAAAGGGGAAAAAAAGCATGCTAAAGCACTTTGAAAATCACAAAATTTCAAAGCAATGAATTATAGATCCATCTCACTTATGAATATAAGTAAAATATAACAAGGTATTAAAAGACCAATAAATTCTTCAAAAATTCAGATTTATTCCAGGAATACAAGAATGGATCAATATTAGGCGATCTATCAATGTAATTCAATGAATAAATAGGTTAAAAGAGAAAAGCGATATAATTAATCAGACCTATAAATTCCCCAAAGGCATTTGATAAAATACAACATCAACTCTCAATAAAACTCTCAGTAAACTGGGAAGAGAAGATAACTTCCTAACATGATAAAATCCTGTTTAAGAATCCTAGAGAAAACATCACCTAAACTGGTAAAGATTTAGAAGCATTTTCATTAAAACCAAAAAGAAACAAAACAAAAACCCTACTATTTATATTTGAGCATAATTTTGCATATTTAAGCCAAACCAATAAGGCAAGGATAAGAAATTAAGAGTCAAATATTGAAAAGGAGTGAAAGATCATTACCACTTGCGGAGAATATAATTGTTTACCGAGAAAAAACAAAAAGATCAACTGAATAATTATTAGAATAAAAAAGATAGTGGCAAAATAAAATACATAGAAAAATTAATAGCTGTCTTATGCACCAACCTGCTTCTAAATGTAATGGTTAGGTGGGTAAGTGAGGGGAATTCCATTCAAATTAACAACAGATATTAAAAACAAGCCAAGAATAAACTTAACGAGGTATGTACAAAAATTATGTATAGAATTTCATTTAATTTGAAGTCAAAAAGGAGGATCAAATAAATGAAATACAAAAAGTTACTTGCTGGAAAGATAATATAGGCAAAATTCAAATTTTCCATTAATTAGTAGACAAATACAATAAAATTATAATGAAAAGCCAAATGGAATTGTTTCAAAGGAAGTGGCTTTACAAATAACAAAGGAAATAATGTATTATTCAATTATTAGTATTGAAAAAATTTACTATCCATTTGAACAAAAGCATATAACTAAATTTTGCTTCATTCAGTACAAAAAATAATTTTAGATGGATTAAAGATTAAATAAAACATAAAAGTACTCAAAAAAAATGTATGCAAATATTTGTATAGTTTGGGGGTGAGAAAGATCTCTTCTTAAATATATCAAGGCCGGAAAAACCACAGAGAACTGATTGATTTGACCACATAAAAACTTAAAACCTCAAACTGGAATATATTTGCTATATGTTCTTTAATTTACAAAAAGCGTCTGCAAACTAATTTTGGAAAAGATAAGATCACAAAATTATGCAACTTCGTCAAAATTACATGAAAAGATGTTCAAACACAAATAATTATCTGTATATATGCATACATACACAAATCATATTACTATTTTTGCATATCAGATTATCAAAGGTTAAAAAGTTTGAGATTATGGGGAAAAGGAAATTTTCATACACTGTTATGTTGAATATAAACTGATATAGCTTTTCTGGAAGCCAATGAGGTAATATGTTTTAAAATTTGAAACATGCATCTACTTTGATCTAGCAATATAATTTTTAAAGAATTTATCCTAAGGAAATATTTGAACAAATGGGGAAAGATATAAGTACAAGGCAGTTCAAGGCCATTCTGTCAATGATACCAAAAAAATTAGAAATAAACTAACAAAGCGAATACCTATTCACAGTAAGGACTAGCAACTAAATTACTTCCATACAACAGGATTCTATGCAGCCTTTATAATTTATAATGGATGACAGATTTATAAATCCTAAAATGGACAATCTGTGTATGTTTGTGTCCTTAAAAAATATGTAATAGAAGAGAACATATAGTATCAGATCTCGTTATTTACATATGACAAATCTGGAAGGACATATTCTAATTGGTAACAGTGATTATCTCCAGGGGGAAAAGGAGTGGAATTATCAAGTTGGTTTTCTCTGTATTGGTCAAATTATTTAAAATTAACATATATTATCATATATTATGAGATATAGCCATAGCATTAGTCGTAGCTCACCAATTATCAGAAAGATGTACTTTATAGAAATAATTAATGATTTCTATCTTCTTAAGAATTTCTATCTTTTTAAGAATTACTTGAGGCATAATGAAAATATTTAAAATTTCAAAGTTCATGGGCTTAATGTTATTAAAATAATTACACCAATGTTATTTTAAAGATAATATGTGTATTTTGAATATTTACTTTTCTTGGGACTGGTCAATGTATCCCTACTACAGTATGACAAAATATCCCTTAAATATCATGACAAACCTTTGTTTGGAAATTATTTTAGAATCTTACATTTTAAAACTACTGACTTTAATTAGCCTTGGTGAAAAGAATGTCCAAAGCAGAATTCAATTTTATAACGTATCTGTAAAGTTAATCTCATGAGTATTTAAACAATTAATTTAAATGAAAATGTATAGTATGTCTCCTCTTAAATCAAACTTTCACTGCCTCTAAACTTTGAGAGTAGGTATAAGTAGATGAATGTTCCCAGAGGAAGAAAAGGAGATTAAATTGAGATTTCCTGACTAGTTATTTAAATCAATTTGATTTCAATTAAATGCATTCCACTGATAATGAGACTCAAATCTGTATTGTTAGGACTTAAATATATTTCAAAGAAATTGGATTCAGCAAGAATTCCACATAGGTTACAAGAACTTTAGTCTTTCATGGCACACATCATAATTATAAAAATTCTAACCATTTTTATCAAATACAAAGTGCAGCCTTAAAAGTTTATCAAGTAGCCTTGGGCTATCCATCTACTTTCATGTCAAGATATGGGATTTCACATTTGCCTTTGCATTCTGTCCCCCTTAACACACTCCCAAGTCTTTGGGAAATACATGATAGTACATAAAAAGTGTCTTTCACTGTCTCCTAACCCACATTCCTTTATTTCTTTAATTACAACTATTGAGTCCCTTTTTAGATATAGTTTTCTTGTCTAAACTCAACTAACCCCACGCACAAAGTAGTCTCTTCCCATCCGTAGCACATAAAACACTTTTCTACCAACTGTGCTTAATTTTCTACATTTAACTTGTGAAATTCAACTAGTGAACCCAATATTCTACCTTGGATGCTACTTAAAATTGAAAACATTTTTCTGAATCATTTTTACACTCAGGAAAAATAATGGTTGTCAATATATTACAATACACTAAATCTTAATTACCACCAGGATGGTTGTATCATGGGAGTATAAACTGCATCATGAGAATATAATCATGAGAAATAATAAGAAACAGTAACTAGAATAAAAATTATCTTATATCTCATGTAAATCTGAGCCAAATTCAGTTGAAATAATGTCAATTCTGATGCCTATTCTTAAGCATTGGCTCACTGTTTTAAAAAACTGCCAGGTGGCTTGCTTTCTTGGCACTGAGAGAAGTTTACCAAACCCAATGAAATTTGAAATAGTAAGGCTTCATCATCTTCACTGTTTTAAAAATGGGATGAACATCACAGCCTTTTACAGGACTATAAATTAACACATACTGATCTCTAGGCTATCAATTTGCCTAAGCACAAAGACATTTAAGACACGATTTGAATTGTGTGTGTGTTGGGGCATGCGGGGGGCGGGGGGGTTTATATAAGGTCATTAATTTTACTAAAGAGCTTTGAATTCTCATTTGTTGATGAAATTGACTGGCACAACCCCTGAGAGGATAAATTTCTAATACATCTACTAATATTCTCTGAAAAGGATAAGACATTTTATCCCAGGGAGTGCGAATCCCATGGTGAAGAAATAAAAGTATTCACATTACGGATTCTTCTTTAGTACTTAATCATAAAAGGATCATGGGCAGCAAGGATTCCAAGCCATGCTGGGTCAATTAAATTAAACTTATTTCAAAATAAGGTTTCATCTCTTAGATTTCATTTAAATTATCAGTGAAAAGAACATTAAAGTCATTTATTACTACAGAACTGGTAGAATGACGGAAATAAAGTACTTAATGAAATCATTTATAATCTATAATCCTTTTCCTCTAAAACAGCATTTCTACTAAACTCTTTACAATGAAAAAAAGCATAGTAATTTACAAATAGATTAGAGACTAATCTCTAATTAATCTCTTAGAAAAAGAGACTTGACACCCCAACATATTTAAATTTAATTAGCACTGTTATCAAGGAAGCTTGTAAAGAACTAAAAAGGAAATCCATAATGACTTTACTACACTTATTTATTTTTACATTATCATCCCTAGGCGATTTCTTAATAGTAACTGTATAAATTGAGAGAAAGTGACAGCTATCTTATGTTTGAGAGTGATTTAAATTCATTATTCTTTTAGAAACCTCCAAGTAAAATTACTTTCTGTTGACAAATAAAAATCAAAACAAGGAAAGTAAGAGCATCTCACATTTCTAAGAAGTGTTACACCTTTCAAAGGGCTTCCACATTCATTTCCTCATGAGATTTCCACTAGATTTTAAAGATGAGAAAGTCCAACACACAAGGAAACTGATAAAACTGTCAAAAACATATAAATCAGAGGCAGGGTTGAACATCAAACCCAGATATTCCTATTCCCAGTTGAATTTTTTCATATAAGCTCACACTATCTCTGCATTTTACTACTATACTTTCCTAGTTCTCAGCGTATTTCACCCCCCACTTCACCATGGTAAGGAATGCAAGTTTACATTTCTAGCTATTTTTTATCACTGAATGTTGAATAAAAGGAGTTGTCACACTAGTTATCTCTCCCCCACAATGCTGTATTATATGGCAAAAATGTCTTTCAAAAAAGGGGGCCACAAAAAGAGGACATAGTATAGAAAATTCCTCATGATTTTGGAATATTTGAATTTTTTTAAATATATATTTATGAAGCCCCAATTTAGTACCAGGCACTGAGGTAGGTATGTAGTAGGTGGACTGTAATGGCACTTTTAGTATAAAGGATAATCATACAAACATGTAATTTAAAATAAGAAATGCTCTGCAAGAAAATACAGGGTATTTTAGGTAGAGGGGGATAACTTACAATGCTATGGGATCCTATAGGTCCCTTGAGAACTAACATTTAAGTGAGACAAATTGCCAGGCAAACAGTGAAAAGAATATTCTATGCAGAGGAAACAACACAGGAAGATCCTGAAGTAACTACACTAACAGCATGCCAGTGCAACAAATGCATAGTGAGAGAAGGCAAAAAATGAAAAGAAGCTGGAGGGTCAAGAAGAAGCCAGATCAGGTGGAACTGTGAAAGCTATTTCTAAAACATGTGGAGCTTAGAGTTTAGTCTATGGAGGTTTTAAGGCAGAGAGGTGAAAGTTCTTACATTAAAATATATGTATGTATGTATGGATGGATGTATGGATGTATGTATATATATGAGGAGCCATTTGTAGACAGAGAGAAGACTAGAGAAAGAACAGATTTGTAAGTGGCGCTGGAAGTGCTGAGAATGCAGTTGCAAAAAATGGACTAGACCTCAGGATAAACGTCTGGGTTCAAGATGGAAATTTGGGATGTAGGAACTGTCAGGTTATTCTACAGGTTATTCAGATAATACTGTCAGTAGTATCTGAAACCACAGGACTACATGAGGTAACATAAGAAAAGAAGGTGGCTGAAAAAGAGAAGTGTATCCAGCTCTGACCTTTCAGAAAGCACATGTTGAGATCAGTAGAAGAGAAGGTAACAAAGGAGATGGATAGTGAAGGCCGAACAAAGCTGAGGAGGGAACCAGAAGAGGAAGGACAGCCAAAGGAAGAGAACAACGCAGCAAGTCAGGAGTGCTGAATGCTAGTAAGATGTCTAGTCTAGTAAGATGAAGAAAAGTGTGACTAGATTTGATAATATCAGTGCTGTTGGTGAACTTAGAAAAAGCAATATCATTGGACTGGTGGATACAGAAAGTAGAAAGTAGATTTAAAAAATGAATGTGTGGAGGATACTTACCAAAAGTTTGGCTGAGGAAGGGAGATGAGAGACAGGACAATGGCTGGAGAGGGATAAATCAAAGATTGTTTTTGGGGTTTTTTTTCTGTTGTAACAAGGGGAAAGAAAGAGAAAGCAATTGAGTATTAGGAAAATAAGGACAAGGCAGGGAGGAGAACTGAGAAAAAAGAGAAAAGGAGATCCAGGGCTCATGTGAAGGGAATAACTTTGATCATAGAAATTCTTCCTCCGTTGTAACAAGAAGGAAAAGGTGGCTGAATGCAGAAATAAGTACGTGAGCGGAATGAGTGGTGGTAAAATAATTACCATCTGGTGGCTTCTATTTTATTTCTAAAGAATAAGGCAAAGTCATGTGTTGAGGGTAGAGAAAGAGTTAGAAGAAATCAGAGGTTTGACGAGAGTGGAAGGGAAACAATCTTCAGTTGCTTTTGCTGGCTCCTCCTCCATTCACACACCTACGAACACTGTTTTGCTAAGGCAACCACCTTTAGCCATTCTGTCTACAGTCTTGAGATGGAAGTGACACTAGTCTCCCCGTCCTTCCTGTCCCCAAAACTCCACCATCACCCTAGATCCTGGGATGGACATGTGCAGGTCTGGTCAACCAAAGCATTCATTACCCATGTATTAGTTATTGCTTCAATCCAGTGAACCAATTCTGCAGCTTTTGATGAAACCACTAGAAAAGAAGGCGCCCCTGGGGAAGAAGCACACTTTTTCCTCTGGGGTTCCTAACATGGTAGGACATCAATCTAGAATTATTGGCATCCTCTTTATCACATCTGGGAAGCAAACTGAGGAACACAGAGATGAGAGATGGAAAGAAAAAGAGGTCCTGATGACTTTTTGTCAGCCTCAATTCAGGGATACTCCCAGACTTACCAGTTTCTGAGCTAATACCCATCTCTTCTTGAGAGAATATGAGTATATGAGTTGGGTTGTTTGACACTTGCAAGCAAAGACAGCCTGACTAATACAGAATGACATTAATCCTTGGGGAGAGCAGGAGAGTAACTCACTAGAGAAATTATTGTCAGGCATTGTTGAGGGTCCATTTGGCCACTGGTTACCATGAATTTGTAGTAATATCAGTAACCTCATGATTTACACTAAATAATTCAAATTCTTTGAAATTTTTAGTGATAGTACCTAACCCTTTGATATTTAGTACAATTAGCAATTTGATATAACTACTATAATACTTTAAAAAAAACAAGTTATTTAGAAACCACAGACTGAGATGAAATATTTTCAAAAAGACACATCTGATAAAAGACTGTTATCTAAAATTTACAACTAACTCTTAAAACTGAACAATAAGAAAACAAAGACTCAAATTAAGAAATGGGCCGAAGACCTTAATAGACATCTCACCAAAGAAGATATACAGATGACAAATAAGCACACAAGAAGATGCTCCACATCATGGAATTAGGGAAATGCAAATTAAAACAACAGTAAGATACCACTACACGCCTAACAGAATGCTGAAATAGAAAAATACTAAAGGGATATAGAGCAACAGGAATTCTCATTCACTGCTGGTGGGAATGCAAAATGTACATCCATTTTGGAAGACAGTTTGGTAGCTTCTTACAAAACTAAACATACTCTTATAATAGTATACAACAATTGTACTCCTTGGTATTTACCCAAAGGAGTGGAAAACATATCCACACAAAAACCTGCACACGTATGTTTATACCGAGTTTTCCCCAAAATAAGACCTAGCCGGACATTCAGCTCTAATGCGTCTTTTGGAGCAAAAATTAATATAAGACCCAATCTTATTTTATTATAATATATGACCGGGAATATAATATAATATAATATAATATAATATAATATAATATAATATAATATAATATAATATAATATAATATATAAAATACTGGGTCTGATATTAATTTTTGCTCCAAAAGACGCATTAGAGATGATTGTCCAGCTAGGTCTTATTTTGGGGGAAATAGGGTAGCAGCCTTAATTATAATTGCCAAAGCTTGGAACAACCAAGGTAGGCATCACTAAATTTGATAAATAAACTGTGATACATACAGACAATAGCATATTATTCACCATTAAAAAGAAATGAGCTATTAAGCCATGAAAAGACATAGAGGAACCTTAAATGCATATTACTAAGTGCAAGAAGTCAATCTGAAAGTATTACATACTGTATGATTCCAACTATATGACATTCTAGAAAAGGCAAAACTATGAAGACAGGTAAAAAGGATAGTGGTTGCCAGGGGTTGAGGTCGGGGGAGAGATGAACAGATGCAACACAGACTTTTAGGGCAGTGAAAATACTCTGTATGTTATCATAGATACATGTCATTATACATTTGTCCAAATACATAGAATGTACAACACCAAGAGTGAACCTAATATCAACTAGGAACTTTGGGTGATTATGATGCATCGATAAGATTCATCTATTGTAACAAGTTACCCACTCCCGTGGGGGATGCTGATAATGGTGGAGGCTGTGCATTAAAAAAGTGTTTAAAAGCCATTATTTATAACAACCTTTTCCTGTGTCTCAAATTTAAATCAAAGACATAATCAACGTAAGTGTAAAAAGGGTATAATACAATGTCACTCAATGTCTTAACATCTAAACTGGCAAAAAGCAAATAAGATGGTTTTCTCCTGTTTGTTTTCAGATGAGGCAGAGACTAACATTTGCCTACAGTTTAAGCAAGGGAAAACAGGCCCTATAAATTGTATTAAATTATTTAACATCCACAAACAGATGCAATAATTCATTGTCAGTGAGACAAATCATTTTCTCTCTCTCTCAATACCAATGAAGCAAATATTTGCAGGTGTTCAGTCAACATCCTTGAATAAAGCCAAACAATACAACCCTTTTATGAATAACAAAGGAAAGACAAATTGACAGGATGAGAAAATAATGAGTCATTGACAAGACAACTATTTAGAGAAGTTTAAAACAAAAGTCCTTTGAAGGATACAGAAAAAAATTTTCTTACCAAAATTTTAAATGTAAGTCATTTCATTGAACTGACATTTATCAAGCAATTGTTGGAGTGAATTCCATGAGAATTACATTATCAAGATTTGAAATCGTTTTTCCTGATTTTGCTATTCCTTTGGAATAGAAAAATGATTAGTCTTGCTCATCCTGGATTGAGAATACCCTTAGATTAAAGAAGTTTACTAAACTAAAGAAAGAAGTTTTCTGACGAAGCTTCCTAAAGAGGTTTTCGGACAAGGGACAGCTACACCCATCCAGAGAGGACTACCAGGGAAGAAGATGGAAAATTTATCTCGATACTATTCCCACTTTCTAAAGATTATTCCTCATCCCTTCAAATGCTGAGAGAGCGCTTCTCTCTGTTCTAGTCTCAGAGGACATTGAGCTCTCTGCTCCTCCCACAGTGCAGTGTCTACGTCCAGTATGCGTGTGCGTGTGTGGCTCCATTCCTGCAGAAGCAATCTTTGCTGCCCCATTTGACTTTTATTTTGTATTTTAAAAATCTTAATGCCTCTTGTTTTCCTCAAGAATCCTATTTTCTGAAGCTTTATTTAACTGTACAGACTTACCTGGACAAATCATTAATGGTCAGACCACTGTTAAGTTAGTGAAAAGATGCTGTTGAGGCTTCCAGGCGCGGTACTTGTTCTGTATCTTTGATGACGCTGGCTTTGTACCTCACTTCCATGCTGAGTGACTCTGATTATCACTGTAACCCTAAATGACTTCCGTTTTTGTTTTTTTTTGTTTTTGTATCTACATTAAACTATAAAGTTTCTATTATTGTGTTTACTTGCTATCACTATTCTGCCTTTGCCCCTGTTTTCTTGGGGGGCTTCCGTGGGGCTTTCTAAGTTTTCAGCACTCATATCCCTAGACAACTCTATCTAACTAAACTACATATGCTACTGATCATGCTAAAAATCTCCAGGTGACTAGACGTTAGAGCACAAACCATGTTATAGTGTCTTCTAGGTGTCATAGAGAAACAGGTGTTGGTCCCACGGCCAGAAAGAAATCTGCTCAGCCCACTGACAGTCTGCCTCCATAATCTTCCCTATACCAAATGGTCGCCTGGAATTATTTGTTCCAAAAATTCATGTGCCTGAGGACAAAATGGGTGATCTCTTGTCTGCAAAACAAAGACTTTCATTCACTCTTTGTTTTAAGTTAGCTACAATCTTACAGAAAGAAGTACAGTCATTAGTGAGTCAAGGTTAATACTTAATAAAATTTCAGCTTAGTTTGACAAGACTAAAATAGCACTCTCCTTTCAGCTGAGGAAACAAATTTCACTAAAATTTTCCAACACAAGACTATAAAAATGATGAGGTTAGTAGGAATCAATATCTTCCTAGATTTTGTAGTCAAATCTGTCCTCAACAAAATGAAAATGACTAAATTATAAATAACAGGATTCCTGAAGAAATTATAAAACGAACGAACATTTTAGAATTGTAGTTCTAATATTTGAATTGTGCCTAAGTCTCCAATTACAGCCACATCAAATAGAGTTTTCTATCTAAAAGCATAGAAAGTTCACTATTCTTTGCACTGATGATATGGACGAAACCTACTAATGCCTAAGAGAGGATGGAAATAAACAATTTTTTTTAAAGTACACACTAACCTCTGTTAATTCATAGAATTAAGGAACTCATTTGGATGATTAAAGCAGAAAATTCTAGTCAGGAAACCTAAGCTATATGCTACCTGTAGTGAACCAGAATAATGTGAACAAACTTAAAATATAAGGTACCATAATGGAAGTTTCCAGAGATAAGGACTCTGTTTTTGTTTTGCTCATCGTTTCATCCTTAGCACCTAATATTATTATAATGACTCTCTTACTCACAAGTTCAATGCCTGTCTCCCAGATCTCCCTGAGAGGAGATGTCCCCAGTGCCTAAGACATGCCTAGAATTTTGTAGGCACTCGATCAATATTTATGGAACAAAAGCTTGTAGATATTCCAGAGCTGTACTATGATTACTATTATTATCATATTGAGCATTTACTATGGCATAGGCATTGTGCAAAGGGCCGTGCTTAAGAGGTAGAAACAAGATTTGAACCTAGGCATCTGACTCCTGAACCCTTTCTCTTAAGCTACTCCAGGAGTTCAATTCCTTGAGAACAGTTTCCATATAATACATGGCTTCTATATGAAGACTGGATTTTCCCCCTCAAATTGGCTATTATTTCTCCTATCATGAGGGAAAAAAATACTTCTTAAATGTTTGACTTCCATAAGAAGCTATGGAACAAAGTCTCCATGTTTAAGAAATGGTGTTTGAACCCTGAATGCGATGACTACATTTCTTTCTCAGAATTCAACTAAATTTACAAGTATGTCATTAGTCCTGCATATAAGGAGAACAGATAGCAATGATTTTATCCTCAACTGACATGGGAAAACAGCTCTCAGATTATTGGTTTCTCCAATTCAACATTATTTTCTTCTCTTCAGTATCGGAATTTACAGAATCTCGAAAGCAATGATTCAAAGCATTCAAATTAGTCAGTGCTAGCAAACTCATACAGCCAAGTGACCGTTCTCTTCTCATAAAGTTAAGAGCTTGACTTTTAATAAATTCACTTTGTATTCTTAAGTTGGATTCCGATTATGTCGTTTTGCTTGGATCTGGCTATTGTAGCACATGGTTATCACTTTGCTGACCACTCACCTTCCCTCTTACCAACCTATCAGCCTCCTCTCTTTCTCTCATTTCTTCCTTCTCCTTCTCAGTTTCCATCTGTCCTCCATATTTAACCAGTGTAGCTTATATTGCACTTCCCAAATATAATATATAATATTTTATATATATATATATATATATATATATATATATATATATATATATATATATATAATGTAACTTTAAATGTATAAAAAAAACCTGAAAATAGAGAAAGAACAGAAAAAAGCTAAGGGTTATTAAGTAACTATACTCTTTCCTAGCTAATTAATGGTGTTGGAACCCAGATGTTTCTGGTCTCAAGTCTATTTTGTTTCCACTACATCAATAGTTCCCAAAGCATGGTACTGGACCAACAGCAATAGCATCACCAGGAATTTGTCAAAAATGTAAATTTCCAGGCTTCTTCCCTGGTCCACTGAATCTGGGGTGGGGTCCAAAAATGTGGGTGTTAGTAAGAAAAGGATGAATCTGATATACCCTAAAGTTTTACTGCATTAAGTCACTAGCCCCATTCTTCTTACCATAAGAATCACCTAAGATTGCTCATTTAAATAACATATTCCCAGGTCCTACCCATCTAATTCAGTATGTGTGAGGTAGGTTCCAGGAATTCATATTGTTAACAAATGATACTCCACCTTCAAACCAAATGATTCTTATGGTCAAGAAAATTGGAAAACACCGCATCAAATGAGGATATTCAACTTTGTACACATACAAAAAATAAAGCAGACATTGCATATCATCATGTGATAGTTCCATGTTAAGACAGTTGTATATTAAAACCAAATTTTTCAATACTTTAATTTTATCCATAAAGATATATATACTCTGATATTCATTATTTACAGTGGCCAAGACATGGAAACAACCGAAGTATCCTTCAGTAGATGCTTAGATCAAGAAGATGTGGTACATATACACAATGGACTACTACTTTGCCATAAGAAAATATGAAATATTGCCATTTGCGGCAACATGGATGGATCTTGAGATTTTTATGCTAAGCAAAATAAATCAGACAGAAAAAGTTGAGAACCATATGACTTCACTCACATGTGGGATACAGAACTGAAAGCAACAAAAGGACAATACAAACAAACAAGAAAACAAGAACTCATAGACACAGACAATAGTTTAGTGGTTACCAAAAGGTAAGGGGGGAGCAAGGGATGGTAGCAGAAGGTAAAAGGTATCAAATACATGGCGATGGAAGGAGAACTGACTCTGGGTGGTGAGCACACAATGTGATATATAGATAATGTATTATAGAAATGCACACTTGAAACCTATGTAATTTTACTAATCATTGTCACCCTAATAAATTTAATTAAAAAATAAATTATATTGTTTGTTTAGAAAGAAAAGGAAGGGTACCACAAAATCAAGAAAAATAATTGGGAGTCACCACTTGAAAAATGTTAGGAAATACTGCTTTAGATAAGCAGTTCTAAAGAAGTAATATAATTCCAGTGTTCCAGAGATTAATAGCTATGTATAATTGTAGGCAACTTTGAGAAAAGCCAATGTCCATTCAAATGTAGAAAAATTAATACAGGATTTCTATTTGCATTATAAAGGATTTCTTGCTTTAAAAAAGAACTCATCACAACAGTCTTATATAAATCTGAAGTTCTTCTAGTGTTGCTAAACTTGTGTGTTTTTTTTAATGTATACAACTTATCAGAAAGGATGATTTTTGCCATTGCACACATGCAAAAAAAGTTATGCGTAAGTAAGGCAAACTCTATCATAAATCAATAACTTGAATAGCTGGTTTGGAACTACTTTAAATCTCTACTTTTATTTCCTGAGCAGTAGGCTCCAGCATCTTCACCATGTTCGGGATGTTTCAAATTTCTGGTTAATGGATTGTAGTGGTTAAATGTACTCAAATGAAGAATTTATTAAAGTCTAACCACTGCCATGCCATACAGAGTGAAATACCTTCTCTTAGTATCATGCAATATGTATGGAGTGGAAAACTTAATAATCAACACACCTATTGACCTTAATAATGTATTCGAAAAAGAGGAATGATTTGATAATGCCTGAACCAATGTTTCCCACTCTCCCAGATTATCCACCGACGAAGCCAGCGTCACCAACTCCCCTTAGCTCCCTTCTCACCCTTCCCTTCTGTAGTAACAGCTGCTCCTCCAGCCCTACTCTCCTTCTCTGTTGGGGGCCATTATAGAGGATATGAATGGGTAACATCCCTTTAATATGTGTAGGTTGCACAGATTATGCTGGGAAACACTATTCACAGCAGAAGCATTTTTCAGTATTCAAGAAATAATAGATGTGCTACCTGTAGGATAAAAACATATTGAGAGTCACTAATTAACGGGGTGTACTGCTGAGGTTCCAGATGAAATTTCCACATTCCTTATGCCCCCTTCCAAATCAGTGGCTTTCAGCAATCATTCCTTTCGCATCTAATCCACTGCCACACACTGCATTCCTAATTATAATTACCCATAATCTTTTTTTCACGAGCAGATGGGACTAGAGTTCCACAATGGGACATTTCCAATGCTAATCATTCCACTTAGTGGGTCAAATTTGCAGTCCTTACTGCCAACTGGGACTCATTCACATCCAAAGAAGCTTACTAAGAAAGTTAAATAGAATGTTCCAGATAGTTACTCATGTATTTTCAAAAGTGGGTCTGGGTCTTCTATACCCAGTAGTATTGATAAGTACTTTCTGATAATAACCATAATATTTGATACATCAATATCAGTGCATTGATCCTGAAACAATCCTATTAATATTCCTTCTGTTCATTTTACTTAATGGTACTTTAAAGGAAGATGACATGAGAAAGACTTTTTTTTTTTTTAAGTGTGTTTGTCCAGGACCCATCAGCTCCAAGTCAAGTAGTTATTTCAATCTAGTTGTGGAGGGCACAGCTCACAGTGGCCCATGCAGGAATCGAACCAGCAACCTTGGTGTTATCAGCACCATGTTCTGACCAACTGAGCTAACCAGCCAGTCCGAGAAAGACATATTTTTAATTCATCTCAGGAAATGACATCTACCACTATCTTATAACAAAGAATTCAACATTATTTTTTAAACAAACAGTAACGTAAAGGCAGAACGCTCTGACCAATTTAACCTAATTTTTTTTTTTACTTTCAAAACATAATTTGAAATGTATTGATCAAAAAGTTCTATGTGGAAATTTGGGGGTGGGGGGGAAGGAAAGGATGGACTCCACCAAGATTTCAGGAGCCTGTCCCTGTGATCATGCATTCCCATCAGCCATCTCCATGGACAAATTGACCGCATGCTGGTGAAATGCTGCACTGAAATATTCCACGGCTACTGCTGCAGCTCAGCAGGAAAACACATCCAAGACCAACTCAACGAGCAGCTCATTTGGGTGGAAGTGTGTTTAACATTACAGTATTCTGCAGTCTCCAGACTCGAGAGTTTATGGCTATGCTAAATTTAACATCTGCAGTGACTTACACAGAAACAGCTTCAACTGATTAATCCATGCACCCTTATCAAAATCAGAACAATTTTCTGTTGAATAATGAATTTGGATCCATGGCCCTGCCTCACCTACAGTTAGTGCATTTTTCTGTTGTGAAAATGGCAGGAAATACTCGACAGACTATCAAAGGCTTTGATGCATTTTAAGTGGAATGATAGTTTCTGATTTTTTCATTTTTAAGAAAACAGAGGTGAGAAAAGCTAACTAGCGACCTTTTTTAAAGGACTCAAATCCAGTAGCATATCAGAGGCGTGCGTGCTGCCAGCAGGACCTGTCATTCCTGTATGTATACATGGGGAGAGCACCTCCCCTGCCTGTAACATTAAGTGCTTGCCTAGCCCTGCCAAACTGACCCTCAGATACGGGGTTCAGTGTGGCCTGGACCTATTTCTCCATCACAGCCCAAAGCTCTCCTGACTACATGCATTTCTAGAGTTCCTGCTACATGAACGCCCTCACGCTACCGCCCTCACGCTGGATTCTGTCTCTTGGCTCTGTTTGCCTCATTTATCTCTATTCTGGAAGGTCTCTGCATGCAAAACATAGAATTCAGAACCTTTCCCAGTTTCCTCAGCAATCCAAACATAAATAAACTTCATGATTTTACTTAAATTTAGAGTGTATATGTCCTGGGTGGAGGAGGCGCGGTATTAACTAACAGCCATTTCATTGGTCCAAGCCCCTCTCCCCATCGTTTCTCAACTTTCCCCTCCCTCAAAGTTAAAACCACTTTCTTCCAATTACATACCCAGACTACTGGGGTCTCTTTTTCTTCTTTCTGGTAAGAAAAGGACAACTTTCTCCCAAAATAAAGTGCCTTGCTTAGGTGAAAGAGATGTCATCTGTCAGACATGATTAATATAAAGACATTTTCCTATTTCATGATATGTAAAACATACAACTTAAAAATCAACTTTACGGGTACCTTAGAGAAACCAAACAGCTAGATTTTCCAGAAAAATAAATAAATCTGGATTCTTCGTACATTCTTTTTAATAAGTGAGATGTGTTAAATACAAACTTTTGGTTTTCTTTTTATACATACTAAGCTTTCTCACACATTTCAATTCACAAACAGAAAGAGAATTTTGTCAGACTATGTATTGCATTTTCATAGTTGTACACGTTAAGAGGAAAGAGCTTGCTGTGGCCCAAAGGCTTGAACTGGTTTCTGACAGATAAATTCAGATAAGTGTGGGGGAGAGCATTCCAGATTGAAGGATCTACTTATCCAAAAGGAGAAAATGTTGTCAAGGTTTCTAATTGTTCAGGGGGTAGTAATTATATGAACTTGGCCAAATCTCACAGTTTGTGTTGGGAGTGACAGGTAATGAAACAGCATTTATTAATGATACCCACAGAGAAATGTACTCAGGATTTTCTTGTGCTAATTCCTTAAAAATCTTTTTTAAAAAGACAAAAAAGAAAGTCATATCCTGTGCTGGTATGTGTTTTTGCATATGTAACCTGTATGATTTTAATTTTGTTTTTAGTTAGACTGATAGAAGGAAGAAAGTCTCCAGAATGAAATAAAATGGAATAAAACAACCGTATGGCTTGATCATTATACTAAGATCTAAAGAGAATGGGGAATTTTTAAAACTGAGACATACAAGACATAAATTTGAGTAGGTACAATAGCTGTTTTTCAGATTGTTATAATATCTGGTACATGGAGGGAGAACATCCTACTTATACAGACTATAATGATTTTTAATATTTTTAGCTATTTCCTTAAAATGATTTTTTATATGCTTAAAGAAGCCAAGCAGCTGGTAATTTCATGTGTTTGATCTTACGAAATGGCTCTTTTTACTACTGAAAATGCTCTCCTGTAGTTTGACTACAAGGTAATATAATATCGTTTTAATGTGTCAGAACTCATACAGGAAAATTCGTGTTTCTTCCTTCAATTAGACAACTTGAGAAAGGATATACTTAATTCAGTGTGTAGCCTTTGCTTAAATATATTATTTCATTAAAAATTAAAACAAAATTTCTGTTTATACAATTGTAGGGAAACAATGTTAAACAATATAGTAAGACCAAAAAAAAAGGAAAATTCAACCAACATCACAAAATGCAGAGATTCCAGTATTACTATTTTAGCAAACATCTTTCCAGACATTTATTTATGCAAATATGTATTATAAAAACCAAAAAATTACAAAAATGTCATCCTACTATATATGTGGTTCCATAACCATTTTTCACTCCACAGCATATAAGCATATTCAAAACAAGCAATCTTTTAAACCACATAGTATTTATTTATTTAATTCCTCTTTGAGAGATATTTTACAATTTCCACCCCCAACCCCAATTTTTCACTATTATGAACAACTCTGCAACAAGCCCAATGCATTGTTAGAACACCATTTCAGAATTCTCTTCTGATACATATGCTTCCTCAGTTTTAGGAAACTACACTCTTCTCAGTGTGTAGTTTTAGGAAACTACACTCTTCTCACTCTTTCCTTGGAAGTATTCAAATATTTTAAAGCCAGGCCTGGTTAATAAGGGTGGCATTATTTCTGGCCACACCTGCTGTGACTGATGAAGCAAATTCCTTGGAGTTCCATCCATCATATGCTTCTTTGGAGACAACACAAGAAAGAGAAAAAGGGAATAGACTGATCCAGGCAGACCCGTTTGTTTTGATAAGTAATTTTTTATTGATGTGTAGCATATACACAGAAAAGTGAATAAATTATAAATATACATCTTGATGGGTTTTCACAGACTACACTGTGTAATCAGAACTAGTATTTTCTTCTCCCTTTAATACTATTTTTCTATTCACTATGCAGTCCTGGGCAACTCATCTTTGAGTCTATGACATGGGCATGATAATACATGCCTTCAAGGTTCACTGAGAAGACTGAATGAAATAATGTATACAAAGCTTCTAGTACACAGTAAATAAATGAGTTTCCACCCTACCTCTCTCTGCACTAGGGAGCATGTCCTGTCCATAACCCAACCAGCTCATCCTCTCCTTCAACCCAATACCACCAAAAGCCCAGAACACCTTGTTCAAGTAGTCCAGGGAACAAGAATCTCCATTGTAAAATGAGTTCTTAATAATGTTTGAGAGGAATAAAAAACTCACATCAAGGATCCTAATTTAGAACCACAAAGTATTAGCTACTAAGAGATAAAGAGGTTCATCTCCATTTAAAAAAGGAATTTTTAGAATGATTCACAAGTTTAATTCTGCTACTTGCTAAGTATTATTAAATATATAATGAAAGGCAAAGCCCCCTGGGTTTTCAGGAGGGCACTTATATAGGGCGGGTGCAGTCTCACTCAGCATCTCAAAGAGTGTTATATCCTCAGGCATAACATCTTATTTTTTTTCAAAAAGCCAAAATCAAGGATTGTGGGTAGTACTGACTGAAATGGAATTTATTTTTTGCCATTGATGCTAATGCTATACAGGTGTAGAATGTCGTATCTAAAGTTCCAAATGAGAATCAGCAACACCCAACACTTCTACAATTTTATCTAATCTATGAGGTTTCAACGGCCACCCAGGGACTACTCTATGAAGACAAAATTCAGTAATGCAATAAGCAGACTGTCAAATACTAATAGTCACAAAAGCAAATAGCATAACACTATTAAAAAAAAAAAAAGCTACTGTGGTTTAAACCTTACTATGTGCTAAACCTTACTAAACCTTCACTGTCATGTAAGCTCTTTGCCCATATTACCGACTTTTCCCTAACAGGTTTTGGTGGACATTTCATTATCCCTGGTTTGCAGAGTGAGAAACTGAGGTTCAGAGAGATGAAGCAATTTGCCCAAGATCACACAGCAGAGATGACTTGAGATTCAAGCCTAGGTCAAGAGGAAGTCACTGATCATTGAAGCCTGGGCCTGTTGGACTCCGAAGTGTTTGTTTCCAAAGCCCAGATGTTCAGGAAAGTTGCCTTTGTCTGCATTGATGTTTCATACAAACCGTTATGCTCTTTCCCTGATGTCCACAGCAACTTAAAAACCAAACCAATCCCTTTTGGGTGAGAGAATAGCTTGATGTTTTAAGGATAGGAAAAATGTCTCTAACCAGAAAACCTCCCTGATGAAAACTTTTGTGGCCAGAGGAATTTTCTTATTTTGTTTTTAATTGGCAAGGAATTAATAATAAGATAAACAACACGAAGACAAGGAAATGTTATCGAAGTGGTGATTACTGTCTATAATAATTTTCTCAATTTCTTGGAATGCTTTTTAATTTCAAAACTGCAACAGAGGCATCTTACTGTAACTACCATTCCATCTGAAGCCAAGAAGTGGTGGAAATGTCACATGGAAATTTTAATAATCCCTCTCTCTCCAAAGCCAATTATTTTTCTTTCCTACTTGGAACCAGCCCACCACATTTGACTTCCAGCTGTAATGAGCAGAGGCTGCCAGCATGTCAGGTTCCATTGTGTTTGTGTGACCACTAATTAGAGTGATGAAACAGGGATTAGTTTCATCCTTATCACTATGAAAAAAGTGCAATTTTATGACAACACTGGAGCTTTCATCATTTATTTAAAAAGACAGGGTGAAATGTAAAGGTGGCTATTCAACCCTTAGCAATGAATCTGCTTGCTCCCTGAGGTCAACAGTTAATTTTAGTTTTATACTATTTAGATCACTGTAAATAAAAAGCTTTATTCATGTAAACATCAATCTAAGGAGAACCATGTTTCAACTCATCATGTTTTAGGACATAACATAAATGGTTTTCTCCAGCCAAACCTAATTCTCTCAGAATTGAAAAAGACCATTGAAAATAAAATAAAAGGTTAGTTTGGGAAACTATAGAATGTTGATGAATTTAACATTCAATTGAATCAATTATTTAATGAACTGGAGATTATCTGGGAGTTAGACATAATGATGTGACATTCCAAGGACATCTGGAATATCTCTCCTGTGCACACACAGGCGCACTCATACACACACACACACACACACACACACACACAAACACACACACAAACAGAGGCTTCAACCAGTAGTCCTTAAGGTTTGTGAATATCAAGAGTTTAAATCAATTGGTTTGTGCATTTTTCAGCCCCAAGTTCCTACAAAACAGGAAATGTTATATTTGTAGAAGGCAGGTCAGAGCACTGGCTGTTTCTTCCCAGAACCTTCGACCTGCACAACGTGACAGAAAAGTATCTGGGAGAAGAGTTTAGGAAGGGCTTCCTGTTTGTCTTCATTTATGAGCCTCTTCTCCTCTTTCCCAACACATATATAAAACATCATGAATGCCACGTAATGTGCTCTTTCTCATTTGCCAGAATGATTTTATGTTTGTTTTTCATCTGAGCTCATTCCTTAATAAATCTAGACATTGTTCGTGAACACGCGGAACCATTTCTCTCCCTGAGGGATCATTTTCATAATGCCCCCAGCACACGGAGGAAGTGGATTCCAGCCTGCTGTAGCAATATCGACTATCCCCACCATGAACTATCTTAACCCCCGGGGAAATCAAACCCTCAAGTATCTGCTGTTTTCTTATTAAGTCTGGCCCTAAAAGCTGGTCCCAAAAATGTCTCTGGATTTCGGCAAGCCATTTGGAAGTCAATTTTTATCTCCTCCCACAGCACTCTTTTTGCAAATGCTGCCCTGGCAAGAGGAACACCCTGCTCATCTCAGTCCCTTCAATTGCAGAGCTCCTGTCCAACTGGCAAAGAATGGGCTCTGAGTAGCCAGTTTCCTATTTCACTCCCTGAAAAGGGGACGGTGATGGTGCTGGAGTCCATGGCATTGGAGAGATGTGTTCTAGGCTCAGCAAGGTGCCGGAGAGCAGTCCCATCTGGGCCACACACTGCTCCCCTCTCTTCCCTCTGAGCTTGTCCCTTCACCCTTTCCCAGGAGAGAAAGGCAACTCCCTAAATACTCCTGCAGCTGTAATACACTTGCATGTGAAAGACAAGGGGCAGAGAGAGTGAAATCGTGAAGTTTCTCTTCTGAGATGCTCTACCTGAAAGACAAAGCCTCTACCCCAAAGCTGGCTCCCTTTCCCATGACCTACCTCCATCAGTGGCCGTCACCATGATCTGAACTGCCTGATTTCTCCTGATCTTTACCTTTTATCTTATCAGTCACTGCTCTGTCCCTTTCTCCTCTGGCGTGTCTCTCCTTCCCTTCTTCTCCTATCATAACCAGCCTGATTGAATCTCCCTCAGCTCACATTTAGATTATGGAAGTGGACTTTATCAATCAGGGAACAGTCAGGGAAATAGGAACCACTCCAAGTATTTACAAGAGGGAGAAGTTAATACAGGGCTTTGGATATTCAAGTCCCAGAAGAGCTGAGAAATCAAGGGTGAACAATGAGGCCACCCAGAGATAAGCAAGGGACAAAAAGAGAGGGAGGAGTTACAAGCACCCAAGGGCCAGAATCCGAGAAGAAGCTGGAACCACAGTGGGCCCACTTTTGGAAAGCTGGAGCTACGAGGCAAACACACGGCTGCACACTCCCATCTCCTATTAGCGTCTCCCATTGGCCAGAAGCAGGGCTGGGAAATGAGCCTCCAGCGGTTGAACCCTCTGCCAGGCTGAGAACAGGAGTGAGAGACAAGGAATAGATCTGAGAGAAAAAAGGCCAAGAGCCAGCTCATAAGCTAAATATTCTCTCCTGTGTGTAGCTCTCTCAACAGATAACTGAAACTCCCATTTTACAGGCTAGGAAATGAAGGCTTAAGATAAGTGCCATAACTGAAGTCAACTTATGCGGCCAAGGTTTGCACCTGGATCTCTCTAAACTCTAAATTACTTTTCCTTCCCCAGCCTTCACTGCCTTCATTCACCAGTGGCTCTTCAGCTGTAACATTTATACCATCGTAGGATACAGCATTTGATTACTTCTAAGCAGTAGAGACTATAGCTGTAATCTTGAGGCTCCAGTCTTCTCCAGGCTAGGAATGAAGGGGAGGTACTGTGTCTTACGTAGAGGCCCCCAACACCTTAAACTGATGCATTCACTAGTTGATCCCTTCTGCCCTCCCATGCCAAGGCCCAGGAAACAAGAGTGACCAGCAGAGCCTGGCTTTCCTGGAATAAGTGAAAACTTGAGGAGACATAGGAGAGGCCTCACATTGCACAATAACACTCCGTCTCTTCATTCATTTATCTTAAAAATGTTTACGAACGCTGAAATATACACATTCAATGAGCTCCAATAAGAGAGGGTTAATCAGACTCTGGATGTATGTCCATTTTTTTAAATGTTTCTCAAAAGGGAGGATGACTTACAAAAGAATGGGGAACCTGCACTGGTTGGTGCTAAAATTTCACTCCCAAAGTTTAGGTCAGTTAGCTTAACACAGTGGGGGTTTTTGTTTTGTTTTGTTTTCATTTTTTTTCAACCTAATAGCCATAATACAAGTAAACTTGTACCTCTAGGGTCTGCACACTGCACACTTTTACCTAAAGAGTCCCACTTTCTTTAAGGTAAGTCTTACCTTAAAAACTGTATGAATTTTACATTATACTCCACAATAATTTCATATGAATTTTAACATAAAAATTAGATTTTCCCCAAAAAAGTTTCCAGTAGAAGCAATTTCCCAGGATAACATGCCATGGTAACATACCTAAATTTGGGAAGTTTGGGCATAAAGCTTTATATCCCTGCTAAGATGTAAATAATCCTATAAAAGGGCAGTTTCTTGAAGCTATTGTCAGATTTTATTGTTGGGTTGTTGTTGTTTTTCTTGATATGAATACAGTTGGCAGTTGCTTATAAGAGCGGGTTTTAAGAGCAGATAAAGAGGAGATTCGGAGAGCCTCAGTTTAACTATGGGGCTGAGGAGGACTTACCATTAACAAATGGAGAAAGTACAAAACAGAAGAGTCAGGGCCTCCAAAACAAACTACCCACTTTGCTCTTCTAGAAAGGTGGGGCAAAGGATTTGTAGTTGCATGAAAAAGGCCATTCTCCCTCCCCCACCCCCAATCATACAGACCACACCTATGAGCACTAGAATCCCAGAAAATATTATATAGTCTTAAAGTATAAAGAAGAATATGAGGTTTTGAGTAGGAAAATCATTATTTCTAATTTGTTTCTAATAATATGAGAAAGTGGTAACATCAAATCATAGAATCATGTTTATCACATTAAAAACACAAAGCTGTAAGATACTAACATTAGAGAAAGCTGGGTAAAGGGTATATATAATTATATTATCTTTACAACTCTTCTATTAATCTAAAATCACTGAAAAAGAAACAGTTTATTTTTTAAAAGTTGCTGTCTATGTAAAGTCTCCATGTTATCTGTGAAATGTCTTCCCATCGATAGGGATGACCCCTACGTTTGTTCTTCTTGTTATCCATTTTTCAGTCCCCTTTCCAATGACTTGGCTCTCCTCACAGCTTTCTTGTCATCCCTGATCATTCAATTTTATTTCATTTTGTGTTCCAGCCAGGAAAATCTAGCAATTTGAACTTAAAGGAGACAGAACTCACTCCGCTTAATTTCCACTCTCTACGTTGT
This sequence comes from Rhinolophus sinicus, assembly GCF_057876585.1. NCBI lineage: Eukaryota > Metazoa > Chordata > Mammalia > Chiroptera > Rhinolophidae > Rhinolophus > Rhinolophus sinicus. The sequence goes on along the minus strand of NC_142517.1, from coordinate 180,806,414 downwards.
GGCTCGGCCATGTTAAAATGTCTCCCCTTCAAACAATTATACTGCATAGCACTTTGAAATATAACTATTTGAAGAAAAGCAATTTCAGAAAATCAAAAACTGTTCACAAAGGTGTTGACTGGGTAACAAACTGCTTAATCTAAGATCAGAAGCCTCTAAAGAGAGAGTTTCTAGATACTCTTTAGCATCTGAGACAAACTAAAGGAAGAATTAGGAAAGAGGCAAAGGGGAGCAAAACAGTATAAGAAGACAGGGACCTTTTAGGAGAAAAGCTAGAGAGGGAAATGTTTAATTCTACAGCATTTCATATCAGTCAAACTGACCAAGTGAATAATAGCTGGTATACCTAAGTGCTAAATTAAATACCACCATCTAAGTCAAAGGAATGTTATGAGACTGATTTTAAAATATTCTTGTGGAACATATCAGACCAAATAATCTTTTAACATTCAGTCTTAAACTTAGAGTTCTATTAAGTGCTTTTTTCTATATTTCACTCCCAAACTAACACCTTCACTAGATTTTCATTTCATACACTCAAATAGAAGACTTCTTCTCTTTTTTTTTTCTTTCCTCCCCCTCTGCTCCCCACAACCCCCAGGGATGCAAGAGAGATAAAAGATCTTTAATCATCTACATATTAGTCACATTTTTGGATACTGAAAAGAGTTATTTTTACTTTTTTGGTAGTCAATTTCCCTCAAGTCTCTTATTTGTTCCGAAGCTCACCTACTATTGTCTACATACAGTAATAACCGTAAAGAAAAAAGGAAAGGAAAAAAAACAGACCTTGGCAGATGGAGGCCCTGACTATTAAGCTGGAACCATTTCCATGGCCAACCAGGCAAGTGTGAGCCAGAACTGTTTCCACTTCAGACTAAACACGACAGGAAGCCAACTTGCCAGTCACAGACCTCACCTCCTGGCTGCTCCCTACCCCGCCCAGCCTGTGAAGCCCACACTTACCCAGGTGCTGGGGCATTCATCCTCGCCAAAGCTTTTTCACAGTTTTCACACAAGCTCTTCTAGGATACAGTGTGACACTGGGTGGTAGAAGTGCCCACCAGCTCTTCGTATTTACCCGCCTTGAGTTACAAAAATACAGGCCCTTTTTGGCATCCTCTTACTCTCTTCTCTGCAGAATCTTTCAGGCTCCCAATTTATCATTATTGGCACAGGCCTGCCCACTTTCATTTTTTAATGGAAGGTGCCATCTATTAATATTGTTGAAGTCAGGGACGCTGTGACCACCACACAGTAGTCAACTGGAGGTGCCAAGTTTCACTCAAAAGGCATGAAAGATGGTATGATTTACAGCAGTCCTAATGAGCTGGGGAATTCAGGACCTGTAAGCACCTGCTGCCTCAGCAGCCTCTGCCAACTCCACCGCCATGCCCTGGGGTATCAGACAACACCCCCTCACCCTGAGGAGAATTTATCATTAAACTACATTGAAAACCTTGCTCTGCTATCCACTGTCATTAAAAAGACAACATTCGTGAGGAAAGTCCATTGGAGGAAATGAGAGAATGAGAGAAAGGGTCCTATTATTGCAACTTTTCTTTCTCTCTGTGACTACTCTCAAAAGAAGAGAGACCCCCAACTATAGTGAAATAAAATCAGAAGATACTGTTATTTGTTTACTATTTATACCCTACATTCTTCTATAAAGGGTTTAGAGCCACGGGCCTGAAGACTACAGGTGCTTCCTGTAAAGAAAGCGAATTTATGCTCTTATATTTTGGTACTTGATGTTTCTTTCCCCCAGGAATGTGATGTGTCATTTGTCACAACCAGAAACAAACAAAACAATCACAGTGATTCCCAAACCAGACAGGCCTGCTCACACCACTTTACCTCTCTATCCTTTACTTTGATTAATGTTTCTTAGCGTTAAACACTCAATGCTATAATGTAATAGAATCACAGAGACCACCAGGTTGACAAAAATGACACGTTAGTTCCTTTATGTTCTGCCATCCATCCATTCCCTCCTTTCCCCACCATTCTTGCTATTCAACTAATCTACTAACTCTACGCATAAACCATCCAAGCCCTTCTTCCACACAAACCAAACGCATTCAGATCCCAGAGTCACCATCGTGTTTCTCTGTCAAACCAAATTCATACTTTCCTCTGAAACTGAGATCAAATCCAATCCTCTCCACCAAGTTTTCCTCAGCCAGTCGAGGCCACCCCATTGACCTCTCCTTTCTTTTGATTCCTGTGGCATTTTGTAGATGGTACACTGTGACAAAATGTTTTTAGTATAGAAGGTTCTTATTCTCCCAATATTTACATGAAAGAGTTATGCAAGGTGAGTGAAGACCCCACTCTCTGATTTTCACCTGCCTGCCCAGTAATAGCCATTTCAGCATAGAACAGAAACACTGCACTGTTTCAACCTGAAACAAGCTTTACTAAAATGCGAGAAAAAAAGATACAAAAACTAAATGTAAATGAAACATATTATAGATACAACACCTCAGGTTGTCCATGCTTGCACATAAGTTCAAACCAATTTCTAATTGCTTCTAGTGCCCCTTCCAAGTTCACCCTTCCCCCACACATGTTCAGTTGTGTGACAGGCTATTTCTCTCAGCTCCATTTAGTCCTTGAAGACAGAAATCTACTATGTTTTGATCCCAAGCCTCCCAACCTAGGTCCTTATTAAAGTTATGCTCTTCAGAAATAGTTGTAGGGGTATCCCCGTACACTGATCATGGAACTATCCTGAAGAAACTGCCCTTCCTCAAAAAAGCCTGTACATCATCCTTTCTGATCTTACAATTTCTAGAATTCTGGTTAACCTACATCCAACCATGTAACTGTGTGGCAAAAAGTTGGCGCTCTCATTTCTAATTCATAAAGTCAAAAAATATCCTCATATATTATTGTGCTCACATTATAATTTTGAGAACTCTGGCTCTGACCAGATTGAAATGACTTTCAGTTCACTTATATTTATGATATAGAATATTCATAGGAGGTTTCTTTGGTACTATCACACCATTGGTTCCTTGATTTTTAAGTGTCATATTTTTATCCAGTTATGTCATTAATATATGTCTTGTCTGAAAAGTTCTCCAAGGCAAGGAACAGGTTTCTTACTTCTTTTCTATCTCCCTTAGAATCTTGGTAACTGGATTCCATGTTGACATATAAACAACAGTATGCTGTCAGGTTTAAAGAATACTAGGAGGGAAAAGTTTGACTAGGAGTTGACAAATGTTTTCAGTAAAAAGTTAAATATTTAATATTTTAAGCTTTGCAATCCATATAGCTTCTGTTAAAACTACTTCTCTGCCATTGTAGCATGAAAGCAGCCATAAAGAATGCATAAACAGCTCCACCAACCTGGCTAGCATTCTTCACCTCACCCAACTTGCAGGGCCATCCAAGCTGCTTCTAGTGGCTTTTCCACACAAGTGGCCTGTCTTGGTTCATGCTGCAGACTTCCCTAAAACCTTTCAAAGATTCACAAAACCCAAACGAGCAGCATCTGGCTTCAGTGTATCTAAAATATGAATAATAAAATGGCGATAACTACATATCTATCACCAATTGTTTTCATTGTAAATGGATTAAATGCTCCAATCAAAAGATAGGGTGGCGGAATGGATATGTAAACAAGACCCTAACATATGCTGCCTACAAAAGACTCACTTCAGATGAAAAGACACACACAGATAGAAAGTAAAGGGGTGGGAAAAAGATACTTCATGAAAACAGAAATGAAAAAATAAAAAAAAGTTGGGGCAACAATAGTTATACCAGATAAAATAGACTTCAAAACAAAGGCTATAATAAGAGACAAAGAAGGACTCAGTAATCCCACTTCTGGGTATTTATCTAAAGAAACCCAAAATGCTACTGTGAGGAGATGTGTGCATCCATATGTTCATTGCAGCATTGTTTACAATGGCCAAGATGTGGAGGCAGCCTGGGTGTCCATCAATGGAATGATGGATAAAGAGTAGGTGGTACCTATACACAATGGAATATTGCTCAGCCATGGAAGGGAATTTGTTCTTGCCATCCGCAACAGCATGGATAGACCTGGAGGGTATTATGCTGAGTGGAGTATGTCAGACAGAGAAAAACAGATGCAATGTAATTTTGCTTACATGTGGAATCTAAACAACAAAATAAACAAAACAAAAAAAAACAGAAACAAACTCTCAGATGCAGAGAACATTTTGATGGTTGCCAGATGAGAAGGGGGTTAAGGGCAGGGTGAAAACAGGAAGGGATTAAGAAATACAAATTGGTTGTTACACAGAAGTCATGGGGATGTAGGGTATAGCATAAGGAATATACTGTATTTTGCCATGTATAATGCACATTTTTTGGCCCAAATTTGTGAGGGGAAAAATAAGGATGTGCGTTATACATAGGTAATACTAATTCTATATCTATGTAAATGTTTTTAATTCTTTTATTTATGCTTATGAGTTAAAGTGCAATAATAAATAAATAAATGCTAAAATTCCTGTACAATACAAATAACAAGTACCTAAATATAAACAAATGAAAATTTGAATTAAAAAATTAAAATGAAAGATTTTTTCCCTGAAAATTTGGGCCGAAAACGTGGGTACACATTATACACGGGAGCTCATTATACACAGCAAAATACGGTAGTCAGTAATATGGTAATAGCTATGTATAGTGCCAGGTGGGTCCTAGACTAGTCAGGGGGATCGCTTCTTAAATTATATAACTGTCTAACCACTATGCAGTACACCTGAAATTAATATAAAATAATGTTGAATGTCAACTGTAATTGAAAAATTAAAAAGGGGGGGTAATGTGAAGGGAAATAAGAAGCAAATTAAAGAAAAGAATACATAAACAAATGAGTGTTCCTGGACTTCAGTGAAACTTTATTTACAAAAACATGGGGTAGGCTAGACTAGGCCAGCAGGCCATAGTTTGCCAACCTCAAACTTATACTATAAAAACATCAAAAGAGATAAATGATATGTTACCCCTCCGCCAGTCACCACTGTAATTCAAACTTAACTCAACAAGAAGTTTTAATTAAATTGAAATTAAGAGTGGTAAGATATATATACCTCAGTGAAGATCTCTGTCAAATTAGGTGGTACATATGTGCCCCCGTTAGAGCTTACTCCCAAGATTCCTGTGTCTACATTCCACCTCATCCATGAGTATTTTATTCCAGAAATAATAATAGCTAAGCTCAAATAGGCAATTATGTACCATTACTGACAATTTTCAGTTGTTTTTATGTTTCATCTGAATCCAAAAAAGTCTGTTCCTAAGCAAATGTCTATTTATTAAACATTCACGTTTGAGTCCTTGGCTGGCCCACTGATTTCTGCCAATTAAAAGTCATTACTCCAGAATGCATATCCATGAATGTCTTCCCCTCATGGTTACTTCTTAAAAGCTTATATTAAATATAAATTAATGCAAAATAATTATTCCTTTTACTTGTCAATTTCAAAATGAAAATTCTATAAAGCAAGATGAACTGACACACCAAAAGTTTTCAGTTAAAATAACAGTGAAACTATCTTATGTAATAAAAATTAGGGCAACATATCCCAATTACAGTTTAGACTTCTGCCTAAAGTAATCTAATATGTATGTTTCATACTCTCCACATTCCTATGATTCATAATCCTCATAAAACTACAATATTAAATACAACTAAATAAACACTGGAAGTTTAAAGCAAATATGACTTGAAGAGTCATTGATTCACTCTAATGTACATTTGATTTCCATTAGAAAACATAATGCACAAAACCATACACACATGTTAAAAGGAAAATAACCTGACAACATAAAAAGAACTTATCCCCAAAATTAATTCCTATATTTTGGGTTGTAATAAATAATTATAATCAAGGTATAAAACTAAAAATTCTCTGTTTTTAGAGATAATCCTAAAAAGAATATAATATAAACCATCATAGAATTAAATCATTATTTTCTAGAGATTAGAGGCAATGGAGATTTTACTCACTGCAACCACATTTCTCTCAGTAGAAAGTTCGTGGAGATGGCAAATCAGTCAGCCTTTCTATCTCCCACAATTCAATTAAATTAAGCTTTCTGTTAACTCTTATGTTGAATGCTACTTCCTTCAATCACCTTTTCTTGCTGACCTTAGATAGTTTTCAGAAATTGAAATCAAAATTAGAAGTGAATTAACCTACTGAAGTAGGAAACAAAAATTTGTTTAATATGATTCTAGTTTCAGAAAAAAGAAGTGCCTACTACCAAAAAATAAACTAATTTTGGGGAACATTGTTTTAGACCCTCTCACCTTTGCAACTCCCTTTAAGCCTCCACCTGACGCTGGGTCTCCTCCTGAGCTCCTGTTTCTCTGCTACAGTCCAGCCTGGGGAAGATTCAAAATCATGCAGCCTTGCCCTTTACGATTCTTGCCATTTAACTTAAGTTAGGCCTGTTGATCTTTGCACAGATGCCTCTTTAACACACACCCTCACCATAGCCACTCCAGATTTAATCCCTTCCAAGCTCCCCTCCACTTCTCCCCACCACCACTAGCCTGCCTCCAAGCCCCTCACTTAACCTACCCTATGGAGAAAGATGCACCCAAATATACTTGCTCCCACTCACTAGTTTCCATGGCTCCCCAAGGAAGTTGTCCTTGCCTTCAACTTCAGAGGAACGTGTCAACTTCCCTAAAATTAAAGTCTTTTTCCAACATCATGTATCCCCTTTACTTTCCCTATGCATTTGGACCTTTCCACTAACTTCTTCCCATCTGGTTTTCCATCTTTTTAAAGCCATCTTTTGCTAAGTCTACTAGCTCTGCAAGAATCAGCCCTTCTTCTCAATCCCCAACTCCTTTGTGAATGATCTTTCTCTATCACCTTCAGCTTCTACTCCCTTCCCTTATCACTTCTCAGATATGGGCAGCTCTCAGTTCTGTAGAATCTCTACTCTTGGAAATCAGTGGCATCCTGTTTTTAGCAGATTCACTTCTCTCCTCAGTCCTCATCTTCTTTTATCTCTCCAGAGCATTGGATTCTGAGGATGACCCATTCATCCCTGCAACATGCATTTATTGATGCCCAACTATGTACCCATTTGCTTTGATGGCACTGTAGCCTGTTTAATCCCCAGACAACCCTGGGTCATCTCCTTTCTCTATGTCCATGTTTATGTAACTCATAGGTGGAAGCATCATTTAATGCTTTTTTCCCTCTCGATGCCCAAGGTCAGTCATAGGCACCTACAGACTCACCTAAATTCAAACGCTGCATTCCTATCTATTTATAACACATTCCACTCAGAAGTGTCATCATCATCTCAAACTCAACATGCCTTAAAAGAGCATTAATCTTTATCATCATCTACTTATCCTCAAACCTGTATAACTATTCCATTTATCTTCCTGTTCAGAAACTTTGACGTTTTCTGGCTTCTTCTCTTCTTCATTGACTCTGTGTTGAATCCTCTTGCTTCTTCTCGGAGATGTCTGCCTCTCTCCCTATTCCCCTTGCTCTAAGTCTTGTCCCAAACTTCTTCACTTCAAGCCTGTTACTATGACAACCACCTCAATTTTTACCCCCTTTGGATTCACCTTGCACATTATTACAGATTAGCCTTCCTAAAATAATGCTAATCTACTACAAATAACTAAAACTATGACTTAGAGTGTTTTACATAAACAGAGGTTGGTTTTCTCAGATAACAGGAAGTCCAGAAGTAGACAGCTATTGGTGTAGGTATAGCGGTTTAGCAGTACCAGAAACAACACCTCTTAGCCTTTTCCACTTGGTAGCAAAGTTGCTGCATGGAGCTAGACTTTGCATTTCATTCAAGGAAGGGGGAGGGTATAGTGAGCTCCAACATTTTATCAAGACAACAAAAATGTTTCCAGAAATGCCATCAGCAGTTTCAGTTTGGCCAGAATGAAATCACAGAGCTGGTCTATCTGCAAAGGAGGCTGGGAAAGTAGGAAATAGAATTGAGTGGATGAGAACAATCATGATCCATCACCTGGGATCAGACATGGAATTGAGGTTCACTTATCAAAAAAGAAGAGGAGATGCCCAACTTTATTTTTTTAATCCTCCTGAATACAAAGCTTGTCCTCTGGTCAGCCTGGTTTCTTACTGTCCCAAACTCCACATTTTTCCCTTTTGCTCTCTTTACCTGGAACATCTTTGCCCCACTTCGCTCCACTTGCCAAATCCTTCATCCTTCGTGGCTCTGCTCATATTCTATCTAGTCCATGATACATTCCAGTCCACAAAGATGTCTTCCTTGAATTAACACTCTTTTCATTCATTCACTCACCCATATTCAGTATTTACTCACATGTGGTTCTGACCTATAGTGAATACTACACGGTGGAATATTTAATTTGTATTTGTTTCCTCTGACTCGGCTTTTCTACAGATACTGTACCCGACATGAAGACATGAACTGTGCCTTTCCTTCCGTGTGCCCCAGTTCCTTGCATGGCACTGAAAACATGATATGCGCTTAGTAAATTAGTGCCTGACTATAAATTCTGTAATTGCCTAGAAAGAACACTACGTGAATTACGGAATGTAAAAAACAAAACAAAAAACTGTGGTTAGGACTTTGAAAATAGTACATTATTGACTTATTTTGGTCAAAATATACTCCAAAAGACAAGAAAATAACAATGATTATATTTGCACTCCAGTGGTGAATGTAGCAAAATATAATCCATTTCCTTTGAGAAAGCTAAAAAGACCAGCAGAGCTAAGTAAAATTCAAAATTGTCAAGCAGAGAAGCAGTTTGCAGACATTTCGAATCAGAGGGTTAGTCTCCTAAGCCATCTCCTGCAAGCTTAGGTAGAAAAAAGTCAAGTGATTTATTTTAGAGATGCTGATCTATATGGAGATTAAGAGATCTTGCCTAACACTGCCGTGAGCCACAGAGAAGCTTTAGAAGTGTACTAAGAAGATTTCAAACTGGGCACAACTTATGCAAGATACACAAATCCCCCAAGCCCCTACCCACCAGGTTTTTAAGCAGTCCTTATAATATGCTTGTCGCCCTTTCCTTGTCCTGTTTCCTGAGTAGAGAACCTGAAATGTATGGGAATATGTGTTCTCCAACTAGAAAACCTGCAGCTTCACCATTCGTCATGGAGCCCACAGGATAGAAAGCTGTAGGTTTGCCTCATTTCTTTTGGCCCTGAATGAGGGCAGCCTTTCACAAGTTGGGGGGAAAGGCAGTTCACAGGAAGACTCGTACACCTCTCCAGAAGCTGAAATTCTATCCCCAGGGAGTAGCAGTCGAGATGGACGGCACCACTTCTGAGCACTAGTTTTCTCTCTGCATCTCCTCTGTCTCTACCAGTTTAAGGACGACCCAACCACAGGCCTTAGAGCAAAGCTGAAGAGAAGTTTCCTTTATTTTTCTTCATACACCATGATAGCATTACTTTGGTTGTGTTCTCAAAGAGAGCAAAGCTGCCAATATCACCTTCTGTGAAATAATCACTGAAAGGGATCTCTAGCTGACGGTCCAAAACATGAAGCCCAAAAGCCAGTTTTCCAAATGAGCGTGATTAAAACCCTCTCCCATTTTGCCTATATTTTCCCCTACATTCTTCAACTAGCTCTCTGCGGGGAACCATCAGCGTGTTTTGTAACTTTTAATACAAAATAAGATTCAAAAAAGGAAGTATACCTGAAGGAAATATTACTGTAAATATTACTCTTGGATTTGGGTACTGAGTACTTGTTAGGACACAATTTATTGCCTTATTTACGACACAATGTCCATTTCAGGCCATTCCCTCTCCCATTTACCCCCATGTTTTACATGTAAGTCAAGAGATAGGTTTGCCTGTTCTAGCAAATAACTTAGGTTCTCCATTGCAATTATATTTTTATATAGCATTATATATTTTCTAGAAAGTAGCAACTGAAAAAGGAATACTGTACAAACTTTCAGAAAATTCTCTTATTTATCTTAATATCTCATGTTCTTAGCAGTTAATCTGACCCATAGATGTTTATTGAATGAGTGAATGAGTGATCACTAGAGTTTAGAATAATTTTCCCACGATAAAGCTGAAAAAGACTACATGCGGATCCCAAAATATTCAGGCCCATTACTGCTCTTCTTGAGGGTGAAGGGCTATGCCTCTACTTCTCTATTCAGTTCCACCTCCTTCCTTCGTCCCGCTACATCCTGGCATGGTTACCCTCCAAAAAAATGTGCCAAGAATCTGGCAAAATGAAGTGCACAGGGTTTTGGATTTAAAGCATTCATATATTAGGATTACCACCCTAATATAAGGGCTTTTAATGTTTCAAAAAAGCAATATTGCACTGGGTGGAAATATTCTTTTCATATTCAAATACTAGCTTAATATGTAGTTTAATAAATTTCTATCTTCGTTCTTTGTTTCTGGTATGTGTGAATAAACACAACATAAAAAATGGAGTGAATTCCAAATTAGTCTGTCTTTCCCTTTTTTTCTTTAATGAAAAAATCAGACAATAATTTCTCTTTTTGTTCCATTTTGTACATAACAAAAGCATTTCCTTGCTTCACTGCATTTATAAACTGTAGATCTCTGTACAAACATAGTCTTAATTAAAATTGAAAAATGATTGTTGTGTTTCAAAAGAAAAAGATTTCAAAAGAAAAAATTGGTCAACAATAGAATAATTGTTTTGTTTACATAGCACATATGAGTACAGATTCTAAAAATTCTTAAATAGCAACATAACCTTAACCTTAAATTTTAGGCTGCCTTGGGACCGAGCCTAAGAGAACTCAGATAGAAATCAAATGCTATTTACTGCACATTCTTTCAAGAACTCTTATTACAAAATAATACTGAGAAAATACACTAGTAATAAATAAAACCTGTTCCTAGCCACAAAACCAAAAACAGAGGTCTGGACTCAAAGGGATGCACATGTCTGTGTATGGACCACTCCCAAAAAGAAAGTACAATGCTAACTCTCATTTTCTTGACAGCATTATGGGCACTAAGCAATCCCATGGAATTATAATAAAGCAAAACAAAAACAAGCATAAGTCAGGGGTGGCAAAAGTTTTAAAGACAACTGAGCCTGGCTCTAGAGACGTGGACAAAATCTGTGTAGAATATATTTAGAAAAATACCACAGAATATGTATACACTTCCCTTTGTGAAATGTTCTCCTCAATTTTCTCTTGCTAGAACACAAGCCCTTTTATCTGACACCCACAGGGCTTGTAATTTGTCACTTAAAGAATTCAGTGAAAGCAGGAAATAATAAAAATTGCTATATATGTATCTTAGATATCTTATTTAAATGTAAGACTGAGTATGGCTTCACTAATTTGAGTTCTTTACTTCATCTTTCTTAAATAATGATAGGTTTCAGCTTCTTTAAAATGCATCAGTAATTTAAAAGATACTTACAAAGCAATCTACACAGGAAATCCTTTTATATTATTTTTTGCAAATCTTTAACGGTTGTCCTGCTCTCACCTAATTTAACACTTTCAGCAATTCTCTTTTACTGTGTCTTTTCCAAGCATTAAATGTATTTTCCAAAGAAACAATAAATATATATATATATATATATATATATATATATATATATTCACAAATCACAGGATTGTGTGATATTTAACTAAGTTATGTAATTGTAATTATAAGTACAAATAGAATAAACAGGTTTGGGGGGAAAATTCAATTGACCCTTTGTAAGTATAGTCATACAACTCAAGTGGATGGGACAGCATATTAGAGAGGAGACTGGTAATCTCAAGTTTTAGGAAGGGAATGCTGAGTGGATGTTGGTTAAAAAAAAAGCTTCTTCTATAATCTCCAAGGCAGTGTTTTCTAACCTATATCGAAGGAAAACTAATTTCAAGAGTGTGATAGATAAAAGGACTCTCTGGTTAACTGAGTTTGGGAAACACAGAGTCAAACAAAGCTAAAGCTGCTTTATTTCAGGACACTGACTTCTAAATAAATACTGTGCATTTTTAATTTCCAAGATGCTGCTATAGAACGCAATGTTTTCCCAGTGCATTTGATCAAGGAGTTTGTTTTCTTCAAGAACCTCTTGGGACTGGGATTCCTAGGTACATCCTGGTGCTTAGGCCATTTCCTCCTCTTTCAATTTCTTTATAACTTGGGTAATTTACTTTTTAAAACATCAGCATGGACAGTGTGATATTGCGTGCGTACTAATTTAAGTTTTAACTCTGGGGCAACAGGTTGCCCTAAACAAGCCTCCACATTCAGCACCTATCTTATTGGAACGGTCACACTGCAGAAGCAACTTCCTTAAGTACCTCTATTATCTATATTTTTATTACAGTATAAGTGCTTCGATTATCCATATTAAAACCTAAGGCTTTGATCATCAGTATAATAAACATTAAGCGTGTATTTTAATTGGTAAAACTAGTGACTTATTAACTAATATCAAGAATCTAGAAATGTACTCTCATAAGTAAAATTAAAAATAGTCAAGAATATGTGGAGTAGCAAAAGATTTTAAAGACACTCTCCATTCTAGTATGAACAGAATATAAAGATCCAGAGAGACTCTCCCCAAGGACATAGACCGGAGGTTTGAGCTCTAAACGTCCCAGCATCCACCTGCTGGTTTAAAAACTAATAAAAAAAAATGCTTTGGGGTTGCTAATTGTTGTGATAAGCATAACAGAATGTCTGCTCTGAAGAAACGTTTTACAAGACAGTGAAACTGGGACTTCCCAACAAGTCATAAAGCAAGCAGTATAAACTGTTTTTTGCTTGTTTGCAAATAAGTATGTACTTGTGCAGCAGTATTTCATCTCAGACTTGATTATTATAATATAGTAGCAATGTTTTGGATAGTATATAACACTCACTCACCAAGTGTCTTCTGAATTGTGAACCAAGGGGGAAAAAAGCAACAAGAAAAAACAAAACAAACAAACAAACAAAAACTAGGGTGACCAAAAGCTTAGGTCAATTCTCAACACCTTTCTTCAAGGGAGAAGAAACTAGCTACCAATCTGTGACACAGGAGGAGGCTCAAAACTCTTATTTGCCCCCAACAGACTCGCTTTTAAAAGTTCCCTCTTACCTATTTGGATTTTACCAATAGTGTATTTGAAAATGCACTCAGGTTAGCCTACAGGGAAAGATGCTTCCAGGGAAATTCTCTAGCTCTCATCTTGATACAGACTAATATAAAATAAGCTAAATGTTTTCTTGGGAAGCCTGAAGAATCTGAACAGATGGGATAAGATATTAATCCAGTAGTGGGAAAGCAGGGTATTTCCTGGTCTTAGCTACTCGGGCCCATGGCAGGACGGGCAGGATGGGAAGGCCAGCATAAACAGAGATTTGACCTAATTGTGGGCTGAAAGCTGTGGATTGAATTCAGTGAGGAGTGAGGAGTCAGGAAGAGCAAATCTAACATTATTAAAAGTGGGAGGTTCCATTGATGGTGTTTTCCTCCAACAGCCATTACTGTATTAACTGACAGAGGGTGATTTTCATCCAATCATTCCTTCTACGTTTATTTGTTGCAGTTCTATCGTAAGGAATAACATTCCTCTTTTATTTATTTATTTGTTTGTTTATATGAGTATGGGCTCAGATTCTTATTTCATTCTACCTATTGCTACCATTTATTTTTATGTTCAAATTGTCCCATGTTTGGTTAGTGGGAGTTAGCTCTCCAAGCTGACTCCTGTGCATCCTTTTGACATGTCTCAACATTCTTTGTTCACTTCCCTACTTTCTGATAAAACAAGCTGTTCCAGTCTATTTTGTTCTTTTCCTGCCCCAGCAAGGAATAAGATTTGGTTGATTTTTATTGTAAAATGATATTTAGAAAACAAGATATGATACTAGTTGTGCTCATTGCTACCAAGTTTTCGTTACTTCTCTATCCTCTCAGAGGACAGAACTAAGAAGATGGATGGATGGATGGATGGATGGATGGATGGATGGATGGATGGATGGATGATAGACACATAGATAGACAGGCACCTATATCTATATAGATATAAAAATCATGAATTTATACTGTTATCTCCAATCATAATCCAACACCACATGGGTTCATTCCAGGCTTCTACCTTTCCATATTTGTAATTCTTTTCAACAATGAGAAACTTGACCCTCATTATCCATAATAGGTATGTTTATTTTCATAAGCTCAAAGTATCTCCCCAAAAGATAGTTATTAATTATGAGGAAAAGAATAAATTTACAGTGCAGAAATATTACACACAGCACATTAACTAAGTGACCTCACATGAGGGCACACAAAGGTATTATGTGCCCTTGATCTGAGACATTAAAAAGGGCACAACATCATTTCTGTGGTTCTCCTGCCAAAAATATATAATCTCAATCTAATCATTAGGAAACATCAGACCCAAAATAACTGGCCTGTACACTTCAAAATGTCAAGGTCATGAAAAACAAAGAAATACTCAAGAGCTGCTCTCAATTAAAAGACTACAAAAAATGAGAGCAAAATGCAGCTCATGATGCTGGATTGAATTGTTAAACCACAAAATTTTTTTCCCTTTGCTGTCAAGGACATTAGTGGGAAAACTGGCAAAATTTGAATGAAGTCTATAGATTAGATAATAGCACTATTAATGTTAATTTTCTGAATTTGAACATTGTATTATAATATAAGAGAATGTCCTTGTTTTTAGAAATACACACTGAGATATAGAGGGACATTCAGTGTGTAACTTACTTGCAAACATCTCAGAGAAATACACACCATACACATGGACACACACACAGTGTTTGGGGGTGGCGGTCCTGTGTGATTCTATTGCACATCCAGCCAGACAAAGAATATAAAGAAAAGGGCTGGGAACAGAATCATAGAAAATAACCAGCTTGAGGGGGTGGGACTGGGACTCAGAAAAAAACAAAAACAGTAGCAATAAATCATGTAAAAGGAGAATCAGGAAAGTTAAGGAGAGTTTCAAACAGGAGATGGGTGATTTCCAATACTGCACAAAAGTAAACAAGATGAGGTTGAATAAAGTTACAGATTTTGACAGGTTGGGCATCAGGATACCTCAATCAACCACAGGTATGTTGCGAATATGTGAGATGGAGGTATGCCTGATCAGAATACAGAAACTCAGGCTGTGTCCTCAAGGGGTTTACATTGTACTGGCTCCTATGAGAAAATACTATCAGTAATCTGTCGCATTTGAAAACAATGGATATCTCCAAATCTCCATCCACTGTACTCTCCTATGGAACGTTCCCAAAGCCAGATAGTTGGAGGCCTTTCTGCTGGGTTCCCTCCAGGGACAGCACAATTCTTTGGAAAATATGGCTCTCCCTGCAGCAGGGAAAGAGAACCTTTGTGGGGAAAACCTGTATTCACCAGAGTTGTTTCATCTTATGGGGATTAATTAAGGTAACTCCTTAGAAAGAGGTTAATGCTTCTCCTGGTTTTTTTGTGGGCTAAGTGCACTGAATAGTCTTCAGTGCTTCTCTGATTGCATTTTATCTTTGAAGTTCAGATTCCAGGTTTGTCTTCCTCATTAAAATTGTTCTTTTGTGTTCCATGAACAAGAATCAAATTTTACCTATTCTACAATAAGACATATTTTCAACTTGGCCCAGAAGCTGAGAGGAACGGTGACACTGCTCTTTGCATGCTGCCTGATGACCTTGTATTGATTTGATTTTTTTGAGTATAGGACACTCAGGCTATGGTTCCTTGAACAGCAAACCCCAAGTTCCGGTTCTCAGCTTTTAAACAGACACGACAAAGAAAACTCCCAGTTTCTTCATAGAGCAATGTGGGTCGGAAGGAGGGGATGAATAAACAAAGTCATTTCACATTGTTGTCCAGATAACAATAATTAAGATGATAACAAGTAATAGTTAACAAAGCTTTCAAGTACATTATTTGATCTCACAACCTTGCAGTAACCTGAACAAATAAAATTTCAAGCCAAAATCCACTGAAAAAAGTGATGTCCTTTTCCAGATTCCTTTATCTCCATAAAGCAGTCTGTGTTAGAAGATTCTAGTACATGCTATGTTAAGCCCCCAAAACAGGAAAATCCACCCATAAATTAGATTAGAAAATGCAATAATCTAAATAAAAGAATGTTAATCAATGAATAATGTTGTTCACCTGATGCTTAGCAAATTATTTTTAATGTAATGGCAAATGTACCTGCCTATTTAGTTTCTTGAACACTCCTTTTGCCTTCATGAAAACCAGACAGACACAATCTTACTTTATCTTTCTGGGGCTATCTCCTGTCACCAATGACACAGAAGCTTTAATGAAAATAATGATTAATATAGGAAGTGGAAGGAGTTTGTTTTTTGTTTGTTTTTTTTAATTTCATTGATTTTGAGCCCGCTTTAGAAATGTGAATGTCAGTGTGTTTGCCTAGTACAGCTGTATCTCAGAGAAAAACATCCAAATATTTAAAGGCTGACTTCTGGCTTTTGGTTTAAAAAAAGAGAGAAAAGAAATTGATAGATTTTCACAGTCTGTTAGCACACAGACAGATTTGTTCTTAGAAATGATTAGTTTTTTGGAGACATATGCGATAAAGCTGTCATAGAGATCACAAAGAAATTTTAGTCATTAACTTTTCTTTTTTCCCAAGGAGGAGAATCAATATTTACGTCTCTAAATACACATGCAGAAACAAGCTTCACATCCACTGAATTTCACAGACTCATTCTACATGCCCAAAGAATGACAGATAACCTAAGTCAGTAGGTGTTATCCTTACATAACAATGCTATGTGATTTGTGTTCTCAAAATATTTTTGATACAATAATTATCATCAGTTTCTGATTGTCACCTAACATATTGAGAGGCACTAGTTAAATAGTAACAAGTAAATATTCAGTCATTCATCACACAAATATTTATGGAAGGCCTATGAAATTTAAAAAAAAAAACCTCAAAGAGCTACCAACTCAATAGGGGGAAACAATACGCTTATATGAATAACAATAACATAAAGCCGAAAGTAAGGTATAAGTAGAGGTAGAGAAAAAGTACTGCTGATAAACATAAGACCTCACCTTTTCCTTTAATGTTACTGCTATTTTCCAACAAAGTAAATATCATAATTTAAAAACAACCAATTATAATACTGAAAATATTGTTTTAAACTAAATACCCACTTAACTGCACCCCAGAAGATAAGCCAATCCCAAAATCACTATATTGATTCATCATATTAAAACCAAATTATATTTTAAAAAAATTCAATAATGATGCAATCACAAACAGTAGAATATATTTATTTAACATCATGTTATTAAAGCCACTAAGGTATGACATATGGGATTTGTTTAAACGTGTTTCAGGGTAGCTTATTAAGGAACTGATATTTTAGTTAAGCTCATAAGTTTTGAATCTTTGAATAAAATGTGAAATGAAACAAAACAGGAAATCTTTAGCTGACCCATATGTGCTATGAACGTGGGAAGTCCGTGTTCTGTGTTACAACCCTCACTCGTTCATGTGCAGGTACCTAACATGCCTCCAGGGTCAAAGCAGGGAAAATGGAGTGGAAAACACTTTGGTTGGAATTCTGTCTCTGCAGTGCACTAACTGTGTAAACTTGGCTCAGTTGTTCCACTAAACTCTCTAAGCGGCAGTTTTCTCATTAGTGACACTAACATTGCACTTACCACACAGTGTGGTTAAGAAAATTCACTGCAATAATTAATGGAAAGTAGTCACACTGTGTCAAGCACACAGAGGTGCCAAATAAATAATAACTACTCCTATGATCATCATCACATTATTGTGAGCATGTTATGTTTGTACATATATGTTCAACACCACATCGATCCCACACAAAGAGGGGAAGGCTATGAAAAACTCCAGTACTGCTTTCTCTGATTCCTAAACTCTTTCATCTTCCTTCCTCCGGTTTGAGGGAAGCCTTTGAGTTTTTAGTAATTCTGGATCCAAAACTTTGGAGGACAGAGTAAGGTGACAGCGTTATCGACAGACAGTGTTTGCCACCCCCAGTTCAACAAACGCAAGAGCGAAAGGAACATGGTTGGGAGAATGCTCAGCCATCCAGCAGTGGATGCAGAGAGCTTCCACTAACCTGTAGTGGGCAAAGGGTTCCCAATTTCCATTTGGTAATGCCAACCATAGCCATTGACCCACGTGATGTATGCCTCTATCATTTGTCTAAAATACTGCTTTTCCTGTGCTCTGGTTATTCCTCAACGGTACAGTGATAACAATACGAAACATGCTTGCCACTGAAGCAATTTAGATACCAAACAGAATGCAATTCTCATCCTCACTAAGGGGAAAATATAATCTCTTTTTATTTTATTTTTCAAGTACAGTTGACATTCAATATTATATTAGTTTCATGTGTACAGTATAGCGGTTAGACATGTATATAATTTACGAAAGTGATCCTCTCCGTTAGCCTAGTACCCACCTGGCACTAAACATAGTTATTACAATGTTATTGAGTATATTCCCTATGCTGTACTTTACATCCCTGTGACTACTTTGTAACTGCCAATTTGTACTTCTTAATCCCTTCACCTTTTTCATCCAGCCCTCCAACCCCTTTCCCATCTGGCAACCATCAGTTTGTTCTCTGTATCTATGAGTCTGTTTCTGTTATGTTTGTTCATTTGGAAAAATATAATTTCTAATGAAGCTACCTGGTAGAAAAGTTATGTGTTTGTGAAAATCTTTAAATTATACTCTAACATAATTCGTTTGCTGAGCTTAATAAGACAGACAGATATCAATCTGACTTTCTCACATTGGACCTAATCAATGAAGTAAAAGAAGCAGTAGGGCATGCCAAAAATAATTAAATTGTGAGAACCATCAGAAAAGCCAGACAGGAACCATCACCTTCCTAAAGGAGGAATTACTATTAGTCTTAGCATGAAAAAGATCTCAAACACCAGCAAAAATTCATGACCATGATGTGAAAAATGAAGTAAGTCTAGTTACTTACTCCTTCATTGATATACTGTAAATATACCAAATTAAGAACTGTCATTCATTTATTTGTTCATTTATTTACTCAATCCATCTGAATCCAACTGTACCCAATTTAAGAATGTTTGAAAATCATTGTATATTTATTTGAAATTTCATCTCTTTAAATAGACTTAAAATGTATGTTCTGTAAAAAGAAAAAGCAAGTTCCAGAATGGAACAGTTGGTATGAATAGGTCAGATAGAAACCACATTAGAAGTCACCTCAATCAAAGAAAATAATTTCAAGAAATTTCAAATTTGTTTTTATAACAACTCTGAACATCGAAAGCTAAAGAACTTGGTGAGGAAGCAGGTAATTAATACCCTTCTCCCTGAACAGAAAAAGGTCAACTATGATGTCAGGTACAGAAAGCTTGTGCATAAAAAAAAGACTGTGACCTCTCTCTTTTTGTGTCACATGAAGGATATCTAGTGTAACTCTAGTCCGAGAGGAAAAAAAACAGGGAATGGGAAATACTCAGAGTAAAAACAGAAACTATGTGACGAATAAAAATAATTCCTTCTTATTGCTAAATTGAAAACAGAATAAATTCTCCTACTGGGGTTTTGATTCTAAGGAGTCTGAAGTAAAGTAATCACCATTGGATGTCTATACATTCATCTAAAATCCCATACACAAAGGGGAACACACAGAAAGGGAAGGCCAGTGGCAATCCCAATCCCAATCCTATTAAAATTAGACATGACCTAGAAAATTCTTTACTCTTAAAATAAAAAATGCCAGGAAATTTTTGCATTACACATAGCAACTGATATTTTTTTTACAAAATTACTAAATGCCTTCTAGATTTCTTTATTTCTTCAAATCGTTAAATCCACGATGAAATCAATGTGTAATCTGAAGGTCTGCAATCCATGGAAAGGAAGTCACTAACACCTGTGCCTCAGTTTCCTCCTCTTGCAATATAGGAATGATAACTACCCTGTTCAAGTAATTCCCTCCCTCCCTCCAGCTCAATCTGTAAATCATTCATAACTATAAGATTAACCATTACCCCCAACTTTCCTAAAATGTGCTCCATGAAAAATAGGGTCCTTAAAGAAAAAAATCTGTGAAAAACAGCATTTTATAGCCATGTCTTGAAAGTCATGTGTATATTAGTTAGTAAAGGCCCTGAGAAATCTTGCAGTAAAGAAACTCGTCTAAGCCAGAATTTTTCAAATGGTACTCTGTTCCCAGGAATACGTTTTGTTCCCAAAAGGACACAGGCAAATACTTCAGGAGTCTGTGAAAGTAATATATATACCACCACCCTCCCAAGATCTACCAAGATCTCAGACACAGGACCCAGGATTCCTTTTTTTAAAGCAGACTCTAATGCGAGCCTTGTAAACCAAACCTATAAACAGACAACAAATGATCCCATCACAAATATGATAAACTCTACCTTATTCTCAATTTGAACAAAATCTTTGGTCCAGTGGGTCCAAAACAAGTCACCTAAAAAGGTTATTAACCACTACCTTAAAAATTCATAATCTAACATTTTTCAGATTTTCAGAAAACAAGTATTAAGTGATAAGTTCCACCCCCCAAGCACTCATTTTTCTGAGGTCTAAATGTTTACATAGACGCTTTCTCAGGCCACCCAGGAGAAATGCTCTTGGGGGCTTGTGCTTGGGTAGCTCTGGTGAAACTGGAAGCAAAAGTCTGAAGCTCTAGTGCTTTCCTCAGGGTTGTGCCAAAACTGGAAGAAGAAAAAAAACAATGACATTCAAATTCACACAAAAACCTTACAAGTATATTAGTCTGCAATGAGAAATATAACTACCAGTGGGATAGAAATTCAGATCAGCCCACTTCCTTTCCCAAGTAGGAATTTCCTTTATGTGGCATCATGAAATACTAATGTAAAAATATTTTACCAGTCATTGTAGTAATTCTTAACCATCAATGGCTTTAAGGTGTAAAATTATAGTGTCAATATAATAAACATTGTAATGTCCTAAGTGGGAAAGATAGAACATCACTTATCTTTGAAATTCCCACACGGCCTAGAGGAGTACATAGCATGTACTTCAATAAATGTTTACTGTTTGATGAATGAATGTTTCACCAATGTTGCTCAGGGAATACATACGAACTTGCTTAAAAATCTGTTTTGGGTTATAACTCTGCAGAATAAAGTTTATCATTTTGGACAACTTTTACTCCCAAAGCACTGAAGAGAAGAACACTGTTATCTGTCCCTATTGGCAGAAGCAAAGATTGCGTAGAGCTGAGAAATCAACAAGCCAAATACCATTACAGCATACTCCCTGGGTTGGTCCAAATCTTTATACTGTGTTAGAATAATAACAAAAATCAACTTGGAAATCTCTGGGTTACATAAAAATATACAAAGCAAGCATCTATTATTTTCCTCCTTTTTTTTTATTAAATAAGAGTTGAGGGCCTATGTGGAAGATTTGTCCTAGATTCCGTTATTGTGGTAGGCAACTGCAGTGCTGACAGAGCCTGGAGATGCACCACTGTAGGACAGAAGAGAGCGTCTGCAGATTTAGTGGGGCAAGGACACTTCTACCCTACGCGTTCAGCCAGCCTGGGTCTCCTCAGACACTGTCATGTAAACCAGGCCCTCTGCTCCCAAGCCCAGTCTGAAGGCTGAGTCCTGTAAGGTAATTCCAGACTGTCTCAGGAGGAAGCAGATGTTTAACATTGGCCAGAATCCAAGGTCTTGGTCCCATGGCTATTGTTCTTTATGAAGGTGAATTCCCATTGTGTTTTCGACATGCTCAATGGGCATCACATATTTCATTGCAGTTTCAGTTATAATAAAATACAGTATGTAATGTTGGCTATGCATAGAGATTGTCAGGTGCTATGGCGCCTTTTATGTTCTATTCACCATCATGATTTTAAGAGTTGATTTCATATGGTGCCACTTTCTATCTCCCCAGACCAAAATCGGTAGAAGCTCAGTGTGAAAAAAGCACCACTCTCCATGCCATTCGCAGTCCTTAACTTTAAGAAAAGTTTCAAAAGACAATCCAGAAGTTGAAAACAAACACGTATTAAGTGCTGATTTGGTACTGTGAACTCTGCTAGGTGCGATGGAAGGTAGAAAAGAAGCATGAAATATGTTTCCTGCCCTCAAGATTCTCACCACACTGTGGGGGAAATGAGACTTACAGAGGAAACAACATGAAAATAGCTTGACACTGAGCTTTGTAGCCTCCAGTGTTTCCAGAGTTGAGCCTTAAGTATCAAGCAGAACCAACTAAGTACCAGACACTGTACAAGATGCCTCATGGATGGTCATTTCATCAATCCACACACACCCTATAAGGGATGTTTTATTCTCCCCCATTTTAGAGTCAAGGAAGCAGTCAATCAACAAGGGAGTTAAATACTCAGGTCACACAGCAAGAAAGAGTCACAGCTGGAATTTGAATTCAGAACTACCTATGACCCCAGAAAATTCCCACTAGGCCACAGCCGCTGGCGCTTCCAGAGCATTGCAGTTTATAAAAGGCTTTCTTGGAGGGAGACAGCCATATGGAACTTAAAGGGAGGAGAATCAAAGAAAGCTTCAGGCTGAGCAAATGCTTAATGCTTTCAAGTTGGCGGAAAACAATATTCTCACACAAAGACGGCACAAGTCACATTGGTATGTAGATCTTCTACTTTCCCCTATTAATTGGCTGCTATCACCTTGACCCTAGAAGTGAAAGACTCCATTGATAATCAGCCAGAACTTCAAATGTGCTGCTACAGATCGGAACCATTCATCTGTCACTCCCCAGCAGCATCTGCCTCCCCACCGAGCCAGGCATTCATTTTACATGATATTATACAGGGCACAGTAGCAATTTTGAAAGTTAAAAAAAATAATAATAATCCACATGTCAGAGTCATTGTATATTTCACATAAGTGTTTTCTAACACATTAAATCCACTGCAATCTTGGAAAGATTATGTCAGGTAAAGTTACAACATAAATTCACCTTCAGAGAGGTAGTCACATACAGATACACATTTTTAACATTTCATTCTAAGAGTGACTACTTTTCCATAAAAAGTGATTTCAGATGGATACTCAAAATTCTGACTCCAACGTTTGCAACATACTGCAACAACCTCATTTATCAGGCAAAATGTGCTCATTGTCTTATACGACCTGTATCACACATGTAATTATATGTTTACTTATTTGTTAGTTTGGAACGATCTGTCTTCCCCATGGGACTATAGACCGTTTTATTCACAATTTGTATTACCAGTGTTTAAAACAGCATCTAGCCCATTCAACAACTATTTCTTGAATGAATAAATCATTTCCATACCATAAAACACAGTCGATATGTCCCTTACTTTATTAGCTTAACAGCTAATAATTGGTTGCTGACCATAACCAACAAAATGTATTACAAATCCACGAGATTTAGGCTAAATAACTCTTACTTTCTGATTTTTCAAGTGATTATTTAAATTGTGAGAAATTGTGTTTTATGAAATAACGTTTATGGTTCTTTTGACAGGTAGTTACTATTTCCCACTCTTCTAAATATATTTTCCAATGACACTTCTTACTCTGCTTTTGCAGTCCTATTAAACTCCTTCTTTGTAGCCCTAAAATGAATGATATAGGCTAGGTAAGTAGATAAATAGATAAAGATGCCCAACATGTAGCCATAATCTCCCTGAGGTTTCAGATTTGATGAAATAAAAGGAAAATAGAATACACATCTTGTCACTGTTTTTTTGCCACTCTGTTTCTAGTGGGTGGGAATGAGAAAGGATCCTTCATCTTATTTTTTTCTGAACCTCTAAACATGTAAATGCCAAGCGTAAAGCAGACAGTAAGTTCTGAAACATTAAAACAAGATGACTTGGTGACTATACCAGAGAAAGCCATAAAGATAACTTTATCGGCCACAGCTAGTATAAAATGACATAAGGTTCAAAAACCTTTGGGAGAAAAAAATTCCTGTAATCAACCTATGTTTTCAGAATTGCTGAAATCAAAAGGAAAACAATTTGCACAGGTAGACCACCTCGGTACACCGCCCACAGATCAAGGACTCCAAAGCAATTGCCACATATTGTCGCTGGTTTAAGTGAATTATGTGCAAAGGCTAATCTATTTGTGCATTTGAACTGAGTCATGAATCTTTCATTTAAAATGAATTAGGCACTTGGGGCAATGCAAGAATTGTTTATGCATTCATTACAGATGTTATCACAAATTCTCTATAAAAAATCCAGTATCATTTATTATTCAGCACAAAATTTCCCACATGATAATAAAAATAACATTAGCTGCAAAAATAACAAAAAGATCTGATGCCTTTGAGAGCTTATCATGTGCCAGGCATTGTGCTAATCATTTCTTTACACAAATTAGTATATTTAATTCTAATGAAACCCTTTAAATTGTGATGCTATTATTGTGTTCATATTATAGATGAGGAAACTGATGATTGGAAGAGTAGCTTGACCACGGGCGGCAGATGGGAAACGGAGCAATCTGAATCTGCACTCAAGCAGTCTGACACTTGAGCCAGAGCTAAACTCTTAACTAATAAACAATAGTTAGACCTTAAAATTTTCCAGTTCTTTGAATTAGATGTCACTTTTCTTTCAAACCCAAACTTTTCTACCAAAATATCCAGAGAATCATTAAGTCAGAGCATGTCCTTATAGGTAACTGTGGGGGCGGAGCCCCAGAGAGTAGTTTCCAGGCTCTCGGCCTCACATAGACAGGTGCTGGCTCAGGTAGTAAATGGCCAACTGTGATTGCATGGCCATCAGCTGTGGCTAGTTGGCCGTCAGCTGTAACCAGTGAGCCATTGGCCACAATATAACTGCTGTGGCTGTGCTAGGAAAGAGAGGGAGGAGAAGGAAGGAGAAGAGAAAATGGGGGCTAGCAAGAAGATGGTGGCTGGACTGGCGAGTGTGGATGGCGGTTTGCGGACAGTGTGGATCCAGCCTCCAGTGAGAGTATAGTGCCGCCAGAGAGAATATAGTGGTATGACTCCCCTACCTATGGCTCCGTGGGTGTTCCTTTTTGGCCTCACCATATCCTGCGTTCTTGTATGGGGAGTAGGAGCAGAGACCCCGCAGGCCGCCCTGCACGACAAATGGCGCAGCGAGCAGGGTCCCCCACACGACAGTAACCTATCAGTTCATTGCATTAGCCTACGCTGCTTCTTATAAAGTGAAAAGGTTACTTTGTCAACCAATTGTCCATATGAAATACGCTTTGAGGTCCATCCATGCTTTTCTAGATCCATCAACATTCTTTTGCCTAGTTCAGCCTGGGAGCAGTGATACACAGGTGGAAACAGGCTAGAGGAATTAGGGGCAAAAGCTGTGGCCATGAAGAAAGCATAGCTCACTGCTTCACAATCTCACATGCCCAACTGGCCATAAATAACACAGAGATCTCAAAAGAGGTGTGAACTACTTGGGCTGAAAATTAGTCATCTGTTCT
This sequence comes from Rhinolophus sinicus, assembly GCF_057876585.1. Lineage (NCBI taxonomy): Eukaryota > Metazoa > Chordata > Mammalia > Chiroptera > Rhinolophidae > Rhinolophus > Rhinolophus sinicus. Next base: position 180,780,956 of record NC_142517.1, on the reverse strand, counting down.
GCCAAATCCCCATAGTATTCACCCGTAAGAAAGAAAAGTTTAATGGTCACACAAAATATTGTTTACATTTCGTTCAGCTATATAAAATGATACATTAGACCCAGGTAGATGTCTAAATCCCCACCTGTGCTGGTTCACTGGTGTCTAACAATGACTCAAGTCACACACATTCTCACAGCTTCCTTACCCATTTATCTATAATCGGTCTAATCACTGCCCATATTTGCCTTAAATTCAGACCACCTATGGAATGCTTTCTCAGATTTTCTTAGTGCAAGTCAAACGATTTCCAGTTAAGCAATGGTTCAATAAAACAGCAAACCACTTGGAGTGGTCTGACTGGGCACTCCCGCTAAGACCCTCTGCGAGGGGCAAGTCGCGATACTCCAGGACCCTCTGAAGTTCTTCTTTGCCAGACCAGCTTGCCTTAGACTCATCGGGAACCCAGCCGTCTCTCCCGGACCAGGGACCTTCTCCATCTCGATTGACTCTGGGACTTGGTTCGGTATTAAATTCTATTTTATCTTGTATAACCTATGGTGCTTACCAGAGCATTGGCCTCTGGAGGGGCATTGATTTCCAAATAAAGCTGTGTTACTCACAAAAAACACACACAAAAATAAAAAACAACAAAAAAACAGCAAACCACTTGCCAGTATAATGTTTATATATAAACATGGTATGGAGACATGGTTAGAGTCTCCAGGTGAGAAGATTTACTTAAAAGGTACCTTGCATCAATTAATGGGATTCAGCTAAAAACAAAGAACAACCTTGAGGATAAAGGACCAATCTTACTAAAATGCTCACAGGTAAAGGATGATGATGGTGACAGTCTAGTTATAGCACTTACTATCATAGATTAATTTCAATATCATTGTATAAAACTAGAGCCAGACCCAATTAGTCAAGCAAATATAATCCAGTATATACAAACTGGAAGCATTCATTGTGATTATAAATCAAAATTATCTTTGTTTCTGGAGATACTAACTAAGATTGGAGGTGATCACTAACATTTCTATGACAATCCCAGATTGGGATTGGGGGAAGAAATAAAAGTAAACACTGAAATAACAAGTATTATGTTATGCTATTGGAGATGCCTTTTGCCTTGGCTGCCAGGAAGCTTAGAAGTACTTAGAATTATAGATGAGGAAATATATTCATTCTCAATGAGCATATTAGTTTAGGTGTGGAAGACATATTTAATAATTGTTTGAAATATTATTTCTAAATACATATCTCTTTCATGATAAGCCACTTTAAATCACTTTTGGAGGTAGTCAGGGAATAAGATATTGGAAAGATCAATTGTTGTGGAGGATGAGGAGTGGAATCTGAACTTTAAAACAACTATCTGAAGAAAACAGTTATACAGATCTTTCCTAAGGTGCTAAACGTACATTTTTTAGGTTTTTGATGTAATCGGTATAACTGACTCATAAAAGAAAGGGCTAACATTCCACTAACACAATGGTTTCCTTTCTTTGAGAAATGTGATGTTTAATTAACATCTTTTCTTTGCATCATTTCAATGAAATTTCACATCAGTGGGCTCCTTTTTGCCTATGATATTGTAAGGTTGGTATTTTTCATATGTGTATTGAATTACACACATGTACGTTAGTTGTCACTGATGAGACTGGCAATTCTAGGTTTTCTGTAAGAATTCTTGACTTCCACAATCACTAATAATAGAACTAAACACTAATAGGTTTTCAGAAGAGGATACAGAAAAATGAAGGGAATATACCACTTTTTAGTTAAATTTATAGGTTTCCAAGGAATTTATTTCACTGTGTAGCGGGCTGAACGATGACCCCCAGAGATGAGTCCGCTGGAACCTGTACTATTACCTTAGATGGTACTTTTTGCAGATGTGAATAAATTAAGGATTTTGAGATGAGGAGATTATCCCGGATTATCCTGGTGGGCCCCAGATGCCATCTCAAGCATCCTTATAAGAGCGAGGCGGAAGGGGATAAGACACACACATAGAGAAAAGAGGGCAATGTGAAGACACAGGCAGAGGTTGCAGCCACAAGTCAAGGAATGCCAGCAGCCACCAGAAGCAGGAAGAGGCAAGGAATGGATTTTCCCAGAGCCTCTGACAGGAGGGCAGCCCTGCTGACACCTTGATTTCAGACCTCTGGCTTTCAGAGCTTTGAAAACTTTTTGTTATTTTAATTTAACAAGTTTGTGTTAATTTGTTACAGCAGCCTCAGGGAACTAATACACCATATAATTCCTTTGGACTATAACGTGTGCTATATATGAAATATGCTAAATTCCCAGTTCCTTGTATGAACGTTTCAGCAACACCGATTGGAGGCCCATAGTGGAAACTTCAACACTGACATAGCCAAGTCAAGTGGGAAGAGCCCTAGAGAGTCTCACTGGATATCGGGTTCTACATCAGCTTCTAATCAGCCAGGTAACCTTACGACAAATCATTTCCCTTCTCTAGGCCTCATCGATGAAATCAGAGACCAGCTGAACTTGAACGCCACTTGCCAGCTTTGATGGTCTACAGTTTTCATTCAAAATGTTCTAACATTTAAAGTAAACAAATGTACTCACTTCTAATAATGTGTTGCCTTTAAACTGAAGAGGTATGAGTACTTCATGGTTTACAAAATATTTTTGGAGACAGTCTTCATCTGAAACATCAACCCTCATATTAATATCCCAGTTTTTTAATTTCTACTTTCCTCTTTAGAAAAACAAATTGGTATGCATGTGAGAGCTGCCACTATATGTCCTAATCTGATTCTATTATTTAATTCATCATCATCATCATCACCAATATGGAAGAACATTTTAAAATCTTGCCATGCAAAACAATTGTTTTCATGTGCGTAGATGACCTTCCAAGCTTTACCTTCATAAGTCTGTTTCTCTTTCATGGCACCTGCACACAGTGAGCTGTTTAATTGGTATGGCAGAGCTATAGGGGTTCCCATTACTCACCGGAAAGATCTTCCTACAAGGAGGCCGGTGTCTTATGAAACTGATGAGAGGTTTGGGAGCCACAGCTCTATTCTAAGAAAGCAGATGGACAATCATGGGGGGCAGGGCACAGGGGCCTTTGCAGCAAAGGTAGCCCCCTGTTTCAGTGCTCCGAAGGGCATTACAGCAGCCACATGCGCCAGTCTTAGTCCTGAAACATGAACACTGGAGAGACAGAGCCCAGAGCAAGGAGGCAGCCTTGGCTATAAATCAACTGGCTCCCCAGGAGAGGATCCGTCTTCGTGTTACTGCACACTCACCAGAGGTTCCAGGCGATCAAGAAAATTAAAGATTCTAAAAATATATATGTGAGAGGAAAGAACTGAGACTAAATCAACATAACTATGAACAGTGTATATGCAAAGGTTTAAAGTATGAGGAAGTGGGGCAACTTACCTCCAGAGTTCTTAGAGGAAAATTTCCCTGTTGTACGGTATTTGGGATATATGTATACTAACGATTATTTTTTTTGTTTACTTGACATTTAAATTGAGGCATCTTATATTTTTATGAACTAAATCTGTCAACCCTACCCTCTCTTACCAAAATTTAATTTGGCCTCAAATAGCTACACACACACATGCACACCCACACAAATACTGACATTTAATGGGAGACAAGAACTGCCAATCTTCATAAAATCAATGCCATTATAACTTTTAACGATAACCATCATCGTTTCTAAATCCTAGCATCACTAACTTAATTTTCTCATGTTTTCTGTCGTCAGACATCTCACCCCCACTTTTAGCAACTCCTGTCCTTTTATGTTGCACGTTTTGAAAGGGAGAAATGGTTAAACTGCCTCTCTCTTCTCTCTGTTTAAAATATTTTTTTCTAGACACTCAGGAATCATCTCTGAATGTGTTAAGCATCCTTCAATTGCTGCCCTAAGTGTGTTAATCAGCTCTCCTATTTCAATAAATATTTATGAAGTACACATGGGCTGTGTCATCCAGATGTGGATGTTCCCATCTTATTAGGAAAGGAACAGTCTGGAGTTGAGGGAGTCTGCACCATTTGCCCAGCAGGAAAGAGGCCCTCAGGCGCTTGGCATTGCTTCATGTGACAGTCCACTCTCCCGGCCACCAGCCCTGACTTCCCCTCCTCGCGGGATTTGCCTGGAGCCTCCTTCTCTGCCCCTTTTGCCCAAGTAACCAGTCTCAGCCTTCTCTGACCACCTCCCACACCTGTTACAGTCTCATGGCATTGCACACCTTTCGCCCCATTATGTCTATATCTGTGCGAGTCTTTAATTAATGTCTGCCTCCCCCTCAACACTTTCATCTTGTGGGCAGGACCCCAAGACCTAGCTCAGTGTCTACCATAAGGTGGGCAGTCAATAAATGTTTTGTAATGAAGAAATAAGAGAATGAAGGAAATAAAGGTCGTTCTCAATTACTGACCTTTCGGGGGACTTCGGGGTATAAATGAAGCGTAGTCCCCCTTTCAGCCCCTCCATGAGAGCTCTCCTTTCCCATCAACAGAGTGGATGTGTTCTGCTGAAGGTCACATCAAACCCTTGTACAAGGAGGGCATTTGAACCTTTGAAATCTGGTGCTGAATGTGCCATCATTTCCCACATTCTTCACTCATTGCATATGCAAGAATAAAGCATGTACTGAGCATTAGGAAGATCTTGAAAGTGAAGTTTTAAGTTAACACACTTGGAGAAGGGAAAATAAAGGAGGGATGGAAGTAAGGACGGGTAGAAAGGAAGGAAAGCTTAGAAAGAAAATGGTTTAAAAACTCACCTCTCTATCCTATCTTATCTGAATATTGTATTTTCACTAAGCTATCTTAGGAACGAAGGCTAGAAACGCACTATTTCTAGATGTGTTAATGGCCTCATGATTTCCTTTCATGTTCTGCCGCAACAGCTAATTTGGCAGGAAGCACTTTTATGTTCATTGGCTAAGCGGGACCTTTTTAAGACTCTGAAATTGGAAACAGAATTTAAATTTCAAATAATCAGTAAAACATGGCAAATCTGTTCTCGCTCAAGAAACCACTTACACAAAAGGATGAAGGAGGGGCTTACGCTGGCAAATAATGCTGGAAGTTCAGGGGGTTTTGTATGTGAGACTGAGACTGATACATGTTTAAAAACTTGGGTTTTAAATATTAGGAATTTTTTTAAAGAGTCTATTTTATCAAGTATTTAAGGTTTATTACTGATAAGAAGTTATAAAATTAGTCATCTCCTTCTTAAATTTATCATTGGAACATGACCACCCTAGATGTTATAAACAATACCGACCTGTTAAAGTCCTGTATATCTTTCAAGAGCCATAGAGATTCTGTAACCAAATACATCATGGACTTTACTTCGACATACACTCTGTGGACAAGTTACCCAGAGTCTCTTATGAGTTAATATTGGAAGCAAGCCTAAAATATACCAGCAGGATACATTCAATATAATAAAGACATTCACTCAAACAGTACTCTCAAATGACAAATTCATTGAGAACATTTGAATCAGTTAAATGTTCCCTGGCAGCGGTACATGTGAATGATCCATAATGAACTGAATGACTAATCCACTAAAATTCCCTGTAACTCTTCTCAATCTTTCTTGAAAGCAAAAAGAGGAGTAATTTAAACGAATCAAGTGTTTAAAATCCACTTTTTCCACAAAAGGCTAGCTACTGAGCAGAACATTTCTAGAAATAGGCCCAGCTTCTAGACTTGCTTTAAAAAATGCTAAATATATTGCACTGAAGCCTTAAATAATGCTTCAAGTGTAATTTATTTATAGGAATACACCAGGAAGATGACATCTTGGTTCCAATTTTTAATTACCTTGCTAGTTTAATAACTTATTAGAACACGACGTTCAAGCCCTGCGCAGGCACTAATATTAATCACTTTCAGAGTAGTGTCACATATATAAATTAAGCAACACATTAGGTCAAGTTATTTTTAATGGATTCTCTAATTAGAATCTTCAGTTGTGTGTCGGGAATGGAAAGAAGTCTTGGAGAACAACCTGAACTCATCAGAAGCCCAACCTTTTCAACCACAACATTGTAATGGCTCCACCTCCAGTTCAGAAGTGCTACAGAAATATCTGTATAGGTCTGTATAAAGAATGTAAAGTAGAAATTCATTTGCACAGGCCATACATTCTTCTGCAAACCACCTAGATGATGACAGAGTGGGCATTAGCTACAAATATGAAGCATCAGTTGGGCCAAAAAAATACCCCAGGGGAAATTATCTGTAATACCAGAACGCAGAAGATGTGAAATAGATAGGCCCTCTATCTTTAATAGAAAGTCTAAAAACTAAACTAAAGAGTCAGAGTTTTGGCTATCACTTCCTGCATTACAACTAAACCCACTGACCCAATATAGGATTTCAGAAAGTAACTCCAAGATGCGGCAGTCTCAGGAATGGTTTTCACCCCTGGGTTCCATGAGGAGCTTCTCTACTATCCATTTTGCCCATTAACTGCAGAATTGTTCAGACTTGCCCACCCTGCCCCCATCATAGATTCCTTCCTTAATGAACACTAGTTGAACCAGCATACACTAAGTTAGCAGAAAGTGGCAAGTCTTACCTTTGTTTTTTAAACTATAAAGAGCCACAAAAACATTAGTAAGTCTTAGTAGAGGTCTGCATTAAGATATCTACTGTAAAAAAAAAAAAAAAGAAAATATTTCATTTTCTTTTTTTTAAGTTTTTATTTTTAAGTGTGTTTTTCCAGAATCCATCAGCCCCAAGTCAAGTAGTTGTTTCAATCTAGTTGTGGAGGTCACAGCTCACACCAGCCCATGCAGGGATCGAACAGGCAACCCTGGTGTTAGGAGCATCGTGTTCTAACCAACTGAGCTAACTGGCCACCCCCAGATTTCATATTCTTAGTTCAAAATAATGGTTGCTAAAATTTTCTCATGACTCATGATTCTGTGTAATTCATCTAGCATCTGGTATAAACAAAGGGTATCCATCAACCCCTGAATCTAGAAGGCTAGCTGGTACATGCACCTGCTCCCTGAGAATTGATGGGAGCAGGTAGCATCCAGAGGTTGATTAGCTTAAGAATGGTACATAGCTCAGGTAGCAGGCTGGAAATCCTAACAACTGATTGCAAATAATAACCCCTTTAAATAAAGGTAATCAAATATTTACAAAGCACATGGCAGGGGAGCAACCAACCAGAACAAATGACCAAACAATCAGAATGGATGCTGGCTCACAGCAGTATATATGGCAACTTCCTGCTGAACACAGGCCCAGAGAGGATGGACTACACCTCAGGATACTGGCATACCTTACAGGAAAAAGTAAACCCAAAGAGTAGAGCACTCAAGATCCCATAGCCTGGCCCCTGTGCAGTTTTATGACCTTTCTAAATCTATACAATCAGCTGTTTCTAATTCACGTGCATATGAATCTTTACAATAACAAACCCCTCCCTAAAAGTTACGTTCATGGAAATTAGGCTTTGTTTCACACAGTCTCAGAACATAATTAAATAGGATGTCAACAAAAGAGAGAAACATATACCCATCTTTCACATGACTCAAACTCTATTTTTGTAAAATTGTACTATGGATTTAACAGAATTTTAGAAATGTTAATATATATTCTATTTGTGGAAGTTTAAGCCATACGATTACTTTGGAAAATGACTTGTCAGTAATCTATTAAAATCAAACATATGTATACCCTGTCACACAGCTACTTCATTCCAAGATACATATACAACAAAAATGCATATATATGTGTCCTCAAAAGGTATGTATAAGAATGATCATAACAGCACTATTCATAAAAGCCAAAAATTAGAAACCACTTATGTCCATCACCTAAAAAATGAATCCATAAATTGTGCTATCTTCATACTGCAGAATACTCTAAAGCCATGTGAATGAACAAACTTCAATGACATGGAACAAAACCGATCAACCACTCAAACACAATGGCAGCTAATTAAGCCAGGAACAAAAGAGAACACTCTACATGGTTCCATTACTAAAACATTCCAAAATAGGAAAAAGTAATCTATGGTATTAGAAGTCAGGATAATTATCTTTGTGGTGAGGTAGTAACTGGGAAAGGGTGCCACAGAGCCTTCTAGGATGTTCTATTTGATGATGTGGGTTCCGATTGCATGGGTGTATTTACATTGTGAAAATTAATGGCGTTATACACTAGATGTGTGTACTTTTATGTGTGCATGTTAAACTTCAATGGAAAACTGATACTAAAATAACTAAACTTTTTTTAAAAAAATCCCTTCATAAGGGTAAACAGTGTTTACAGTGCTCTTTCTCCTCCATTGTCTCCATGGCGATCACAACCCTGTGTGGTGGACAGGTTGTGCAATATTATCCCCAACTTACAGATGCAGTAGGATGGGAATAAACAGCACATGCTCTATGTAGGTTACCTCAGTTTATCTTGTAAGCAACCGCCTAAGGAGGCTATTATTCCTCTAGGAGTTGGATACACAGCTAGTATCAGAAAACCCTGAATTCAAACCATACCTTTCAGCTTTCAAAGCCCAAGTTTTTACTAATAAAGTTGGCTGGGTCTAAAGGAAATGTAAGGCTCTGAAAAGTTAATTAGCTAAGTTAATAATTGGCTTAACTAGCTAAATTATGACTAGCCCATATTTCTCTCGGCCCTATGGTCTGTGGAGAACAAAACTGACTCAGCCTCATGTACCAACCATCATGCCTGTGGAGTCTGAACTCAATTCCCCCTTGTGATTAGTGTTAGAGGTACCTCTATTACTGAGTTCTCCTAGAGTTAATTCAGCGAGAGGATGCATATAGCACTCAGCTTCTGCTTTCATGTTTGTATAGCACAGTGCCTGGCATACAGTAAGCTAGCAAGCTAGCAATAAATAATTTACTGTAATGATTCATATTATAGTATGATAAATATCCATAAATCAACTGTTGGCTCTATGAGAGCAGAAACCATGTATACTTTTTCACCACTATATATAGATTATATACCTAGCTCAGTGCCCAGCACATAATAGAAGATTAATAAATATTTTCAAATGAATAAACAAAAGAACCCTCAGACCTCATAAACATAGACCGAAAAAAAAATGTGAATGCTTCTATTTCATAAAAGTCTCCAAAATAAAAACCAAAAGTAAGTAAAGTGATAGCTGGCTGTTCCCAGCTCACCAGCGCTGTGACGGTGAATAAGTCACTTAGCCCTGTGAGCATCAGGTTTAAATCACATGACTTCCCTGATCGCTTCAGAGTATCATAATTAGCCTCCATGAACACACAGAAGACCGCACAAATGGATAGTAAATGTCAAAGTAATTTCAAAATGTGCAGAATGCTATTATAGCATTATTTTGTCAACTTTGGGCTTACTAAATTAACCTGTGGGAGAAGAGAATATCTCTAATGTTAACCTGAATCTCATTCATTTTTTTTCTTCTAAAACTCCAAACTCACCAGACATTTCTGCACTTAACAAGTATCTACGAGGTGTAAAGCATTGCAATGATAATGTACTGAACTGGGACAAAACTGAAACCTCATTGCTTAACTACTCTGGCATCACCATTCTTATAGGTAATTGAAGGATATACTATGGGTGCACAAAAAAAAAAAAAAAAAAAAAAAGATTGACTGTCAGCATAAAATTGTCATCAACTCTGGGAAGTCAAAGGTTATCGGCGCTAATCCTTAGGGCAATTTCACAATGCAAATGGCAATTCAGACATTTAATAAATTGCTCTGTACAAAATACAATTTAACAACTCAATAGGCCTTCTAGCTATTTGCAATTGCACTGCCTTAGGTATCTATATGTGTTTTTTCCTCAAACTCACACGTTCCATGGAGAGAGAGAGAGAGAGAGAGAGAGAGAGAGAGAGAGAGAGAGAGAGGAGGGAAAGGAGAAAAAAGGAATATTGTTCTATATAATTTCCATCGCCATATCTGTCCATTCAAATTAAAGCTCATGTTCCATCCCTTCCTTCCAGAATCTGCATTGAGGTATACATTGAAAGAGAGACAGACTGGATATTTCTTTGTTTCGTGTACCCACTAAGTCTGCAATGCCTTACACATCTAATCTACAGAATCCTACAGTTAAAATAATAATTAAATTACATTTCCATCTGTCAAAATTAAAGAGGCAAGTAGTCATAAATTCATACCTACAGGTATGACTGTGACAAAACAAAAAGGTCTTATTTAAGTCTATTCCATAATAATGTTGGGATATGAAAGGAAAGTTAATTATCCAGGGACTGGAAGAGCCACTTAGGGATGGTACTGCTAAAATTGAATAAAATATCCTAATCTTACTATCACTACCACTAGCCTACATTTATAGGGTCCTTTCATGCTCCAGGTGCCATGCTAAGTGCTTATACAGATCACTATATTTCATCCTGACAGTCAACATTTTCACTTTATCAATGAGGAAACTGAGACCGTGCTGTCTGTTTTCTATTTGCCCCTCCCAAGCAATTCTCCACCTTTCTCAGCCCTGGTATGTGCTGCCACGTGCCCCAGGAAGCTGACCTCTATGGACCTAGTCCTCATGCTTCTTGTAGGGTTCCACGAATGAAGGGATCAGCTGAAGAGAGAAATATCAGGATATGGATTCCTCCCTGCTCCCTCTCTGCCAAGCCATTGTCTTGACATGATTGAGTTCTCCTACCTTTAGCCACACTCCTGTTGGGAGGCCCCTAACCCACAGTTAACGACGCTCACTAGTTCAAACAACAAACTCTCTCTCTCTCTCATCTGGCCCTTTCAGGTAGCAATGTTTCCTTCCATTTCTAGTCCCTAGATGATTCACCATCACTTGTTGGTTCCTTTCCCATCATATCTTTGTAAAATCTTCAATTATCCCCTTAAGTGTGTCACCTGTTTGATAAAGGCTGTCAGAGGGTGAAAAGATAGAAGTAAAGTAATACACTTTGGATTGGGTGAATGAGCAGATCTTAATTGTGGAGGGTTGGGACATAGGGACAAGTTCATTCTTAGTCACTGGATGAGCTGTCTGTGGCGTGCTATGCAGCCAACTTCTGTCAGGCTTAAACCAAGTGGAGATAAAAAGCTTTTATTGATTCAACATCATCCACAGTCCTGATTTCCTATGTTTCACAAAAACAGGTGGCCACCATGACAGGAGGAAGTGGTTTGGATGGGCAGTAAATACACTGTTATGTAAGAGGCTAGAGAAGACAAATGGTGATTTTACAAAAGAGATATGTTGGGCATCTATGAAAGCATCATTATGTACTGCCCGTCTCCCCCCCACACATACACACACCCCTCACTCAATACCCATGATCATAAAATCTCCATCTAAGACGTATGTTGATTGACAAAAGTAGATTGGATATCTGGCACTTCCCAGGTGTCATTTCCTATCCCAGTCTTCCCACAATATAATTTAACACCTGTACATTCTCTCTCTCTCTCTCTCTCTCTCTCTCTCTCTCTCTCTCTCTCTCTCACACACACACACACACACACACACACACACACACACTCACATAATATGTGCACACCTTGCTCAATTCTTCTCAAGGAAACTCCCATAGAAAACTCAATAAACAAGCATTTTTCCACCATTGGCATCAGTTTTCATTTCCTGTGTCCCTCAGAATCACTCTCCACCATTCCCACCCAAATCAGGCCATCAAACCCTTAGACTTTCTCTTCCATTTGCCTTATCAGTATCTGAGCTCAGCAACTCATTGATCATAAAGTCTACAGTTGAAAAAAATGATACTCATGAGATATTTATATTTTAACATAAGACTGTCCTTGATCTAAAGTATTACTAAACCCATTATCAATTATGGAATTAGAGGAATCAGCCTTTAGTGTACTTTTGTGAGGGCAAAGGGACCCTTCTTGCAGCTCCTGAAATTTCACTGTGTGGGGCACAACCTTGTCAGACGAATGCTAGGCCTTCTTTCTTCTGTTTCTCTCTTTCTCTGAAGGCTCCAGTCCAAGTGTTCATGAAATGGAACATGAAGATCAAGAAAGGCATGCTACCCCAAGCCTATAATGCACCAGATTCAATCTAGACGAGTTTAATTCCGGACACCAGGGAGCCCCTTCACACACAGAACTAAAGAGATTCAAGTCGCTGGCCTCCTGGAGTTGTCTATCTGAAACACACATCAGCATGTGCAGGGCCACAAAAGGCCTCTCTTAGGTGTAAATGAGGAAGATCAACCATTAACAAAGAACAATTTCTAGTAGACATTAGGACTGGAGGAGGGCAGTATGTGAAAGGATACAGCTTTGTTGCAGATTAAGAAGGAAAAGTCATCACCTATCGCTTCTGATGATCAGAGGCTGACCTCAGCAGACCGCAAGAAACCATTCAGCTGCCACTTGAGCTTCAACACCACGACCAGAAAAGAGAGTAAGTGGGAGTGTCCTGACACAGAGTGAATACTTGGTATTCAGTGAGCACAAAAATGACACTAAGGAAGTATCACACTACCTGATGTAGAACTATAATACAAAGCTGTAGTAATCAAAACAGTAGGTACTGGCACAAAAACAGATACATAGACAAATAGATCAGAATAGAGAGCCGAGAAAAACTTACACTTATATGGTCAATTAATCTATGACAAACAAGGCAAGCATATATAATGGGGAAAAGACAGTCTTTTCAATAAATGGTTTTGGAAAATCTGGACAGTTCTATGCAGAAAATAGAAAAAGGAAAGGGAAGGGAAGGGAAGGGAAGGGAAGGGAAGGGAAGGGAAGGGAAGGGAAGGGAAGGGAAGGAAAGGAAAGGAAAGGAAAGGAAAGGAAAGGAAAGGAAAGGAAAGGAAAGGAAAGGAAAGGAAAGGAAGGGAAAGGAAAGGAAAAACGGTACCACTTTCTTAAACCATATACAAAATAAACTCAAAATGGATTAAAGACTTAAATGTCAGACCAGAAACCACAAAACTCCTAGAAGAAAACAGGCAGTAAACTCTTTGACATCAGTCTTAGAAATATTTTTTGGATATGTCTCCCCAGGCAAGGGCAACAAAAGCAAAAATAAGGAAATGGAATTTCATCAAGCTAATAAGCTTTTTCACAGCAAAGGAAACCATAAACAAAACCAAAAGGGAACGCACTGAGTGGGAAATGATATTTGCAAATGATATATCCAATTAGGGTTAATATCCAAAATATATGTATATAAAGAACTCATACAACTCAACATCAAAAAAACAATCCAATTTAAAAAATAGGCAGAAGATGTAATAGACATTTTTCCAAAGAAAGCATATATATAGCCAACAGATACATGAAAAGATGCTCAATATTACTAATCATCAGGGAAATGTAAATTAAAACAACAGTGAAATATCACCTCACACCTGTCAGAATGGCTATCATCAATAAACCAATAAACAACAAATGTTGGCGAGGATGTGGAGAAAAGGGATCCCTCGTTCACTGCTGGTGGGATTGCAGATTGGTGCAGCCACCATGGAAAACAGTATGGAGGTTCCTCAAAAAATTAAAAATAGGACTACCATACAACCCAACAATTCCACTTCTGGGTATCTACTTGAAGAAAACGAAACACTAATTTGAAAAGATATATGCACCCCTGTGTTCATTGCAGCATCTTTTACAATTGCCAAGATATGGAAGCAACCTGTGTCCACTGATAGATGAATGGATAAAGATGTGAAACGTACTCATATATATAATGAAATATTACTCAGCCTAACAAAGAATGAAATCTTGCCATTTGTGACAACATGGATGGACCTAGAGAGCAGTATGCTAAATCAAATAAGTCAGAGAAGAACAAATACCATATGATTTCACTTATATGTGAAATCTAAAAAACAAATAAGCAAACAAAGTGAAATAGAAACAGACTCATAAATATAGAGAATAAACTGATGGTTGCCAGAGGAAAAGGGAATGGGAGGAAGAGTGGAAAAGGCGAAGAGGAATAGAGGTACAAATTTCCAGTTATAAAATAAATAAGTCCCAGGGATGTAATGTAGGGCATACAGAATATAGTCAATACTATTGTAATAACTTTGAAAGGTGACAGATGGTTACTAGATCTATTATAGTGATCACTTCATTAGGCGTATAAATGTTAAATAACTATATTGTACACCTGTAACTAATATAATATTGTTTGTTAACTATATTTTAATTAAAAAAAAAACTCCAGAAAAGTTACATACAGTGAGTCTCCTTCAGGTAATAGAACAAAGCACAGTCTCTCTCTCTCTCTCTCTCTCTCTCTCTCTCTCTCTCTCTCTCTCTCTCTCTCTCTCTCTTCCTCTCTCTCTCCCTGCATGATGTTCAAAATGCTAGAATCTGATGGACTTAGGTTCTCTCCAGTGTTATAATGGGACCCAAACAGCATTAGGGCAGTCTTAAAAGCAAGCAACATCCTCCCTTCCCCCATGCAATTTTGGTTACTTTACTAGTAAATTAGATGAGTTAGAAAAACAGGATGTACTACAGCCTGCATTCTGATAACTACTGATTTGTTCAACTGATTATTTCTCTTTGAGAGAAGTGTTATTTTTTTTTAACTACATTATGTAAGTAAGCTTGAAAAGAGTGTGCTCACCAAAGAGATTCTGCAAAAGTAAAGTTGTTCTGTACACAGCTGATCTTCACAGGCAAAATGTTTATAATTAATAGACATTACTTTTTAGAGCAGTTTCAAATTCATAGAAAAAGTGTGCGGAAAGTACAGAGGGTTCCCATATACTCCCTTCCCCCTCAATAGCTTCCCCGACTGTTAACAGCTTGCATTCACCAATATTAATATATTTTTATTAACTAAAGTCCAGAGTTTACATCAGGGTTCATTCTTTGTGTTGTATAGTTCTATAGATTTTGCCAAATACATAATGTCATATATTCACCATCACAGTATAGAATAGAATAGTTTTACTGCCCTAAAAATGCCCTGTCCTCCACCTATCCATCCCTGCACCCCACCCACATATCTCCAGAATCACTGGTTCTCAAAACGGGTCCATTCTTAGGACATTCACAAGAGAGTACAAAAAAGGCTTTACCTAAAATGGTAGCACATGAAACTACATCAACAACATAAAAACAGCTGACGTTATGTGAAAACAGAGCAAAGTGACAAAACATCTGCACCAGAAAGGACAAAATTTAATATTTGTAATTGATTAAAGTCATGGATATGGGTCATACATTAAGGATTCAGAGTTCCACTAAACCCACTTAAAACTGAAAATTATGGGGCCCGTATTAGAAGAACGTTTTGAAAAATGACAGGTTAATACCTTGTTTCTGAACGCAGACAATAAGATACTTTTTTGTTGCTGTTTTTTTTTTTTTTTTTTACACTGGTTCTCTGACCAGATAAGGAGACCAGTTTCTAGCACACATCTGCTTCAGTGATTATATGCATGAAAAAGAAAAGGGCTTAAAGCTCATTCCAAAATAAATTCACAATTCGAACAAATTAAAAAGTCTAAACAAATTAAATGTGAAATTACTTATTCCAAGGAAGATAGTCTATCGAATTTACCAGGAATTGAACAAGAATGTTTCCGCTATGAACTTTATCATTAATTTAGACACAACTTACTAAATTTGAAATACTTTTATTTACCTAATTTAGGTTTTAGCTTTATAAAGCTAAATACTACCTGGGTAAATTTCATGGAAATCATTGACCTGTGTTTCTACATCAGAAAAGCTTCCAAAGAAAGCATGCCATATCCTCAAATATAAAGTGATCCCAAATATACAACGATCTTCTCCATTTCCCACTGAGACGACTTGAAAAAAATGTGTTTGCATTAACCCAAATACATAAACTTTTAGGGATATGGATTGTATATGATGTTTGTAACAGGGTGTTTAAAATAGAACTAATTCCACCCCAGTTTCTGCTGCAGTCTCTAGACTATAGCTGATATATTCAAGAATGAAGGGTGAGATCGCGGTACAAGACCTGCAGTGTCGTGGCTTTTACCCCTTTCCTCACCCATCCTGAAAACAGTGAAGGGTAGGTAGTTGGAATGTAAAGGAAAATATGTGGAGAAAGCTACTGGTGTGCTGTGAGCCGCATCCTCCCCGCAAGAGAGACGGGCCCAGAAGGACTCACCCCTCACCTCCGGCCTAGGGTGAAGAGGTTCAACAGAATTACTAAGAGGAATATGTGCTTCCTGGATGCAGTGGAGATGGCAACAGACACACACCTGGTAATTCCAGAGGGCTAGAGGCTGGCTGAATCAGCCTGGGGCAGCAAAGGAGGGGCTGTGGTTTGAGAAGTAACTGCACTCCACTGATGGGTAGAAGTCTTGTTTACCAATCCAGATCCAGCCTCTACATTTTACCATCCTGCTCTGTGCTCTGAGGCTGACAGTCTGGGGACTGTACCAACCAGGCTTCCGGCTATGGTTGGCCCATGGGAAGTACCAGCAAGAGACCCAACTCTCCATTCCTGCCCAAAATTTAAGTCATCAGTTTTCCACAAAGCACATCTTCCCATCTATCTAAATTATTAAAGAAACAACATTTTCTGAATCTACCCTCACTGGAAATTTTACAGCAAGCCATGAGTTCCCAGTCACATTAGATTAGAAAGTTGTTTTCCTTTTGTCCTGAGGTGTATATTTGTGATATTCACAATATAAACACCTACTGTATTGCTTTAAAAGGCATGTTGAAAATTATATCCAGCACCTACAATTGCAAACTCATACCCCAGGAATAATAACAGAAACTGTATTAAATTTCTTTGCCTCTTTTTTTACCCACCATGTCAGCACACCTCTCTGAGCAAATAAAAATAGCACTGATTGAGGTCATTTCAGTCTAATGTGTCTTCCCCAAGTAGTGCTTTGCTGTTCAAAATAAGGTAATTGAGCGAGTGCCCTGTAACATGAGAGATTTTATAAGATTCCAATATAAGGTGATTCCCACAGGCATATACAGAGACTGAAAATAAAATGACATTCCAGATTCAATACTATCTTTAGTAAAACAGAATTGTCCAACTACTCTTCCTGGTAGGCTCTCCTCTGTACTTCTGCCCTTCATGTGGCACATTGGTCTCTGCACATGCTACGTTATTTTGTGGAGAATCTCCAAGTGGACTCCAAGTCTGGGGAGTTATTTTTACTTAGAAAGTTTTGGATTCTCTCTTCAGCAAACTGTTTTCTAAACTGCAAGTATTAACAAAGGCATTTTATACATTCCACCAAGAGTTATCCCTTCCCAAACACTTTTAAATATATGAAATAATCTTGGCACTGGGATCCCTTGGCCGACTATGGAAACCATATCTGTAAAATGCAAATTCTCTACCCCGAGAGTCAAGGCCCTTTACAATTCAGCACCCTCCAACCTGCCCAGCTCTCTCTTCCACTCTGCCAGGAAGTTCCTATACTTCAGTCACATTTGTCTCCTTACAGCTAACTGCCGCTGGGCCATTGTTCTGCCACTAGTCCTCTCTAAAGAAACTTCTACCATTCCTTTGGTGTTTCAAATCCTACTCATCCTTCAAGGTCTAGTTCAAATCACTAGTCCTCACCCCTCAGAAAGTCTTTCTCCAGATCAAGCCAGGAAAAGCAGTGTCTCTCTTTCCCTACATTGCCAAAACATTGACGCACATGGGCTTATCCTATATGGAATTTTTCATATCTTCCTACCATGTTTCCCTGAAAATAAGACCTAGCCAGACAATCAGCTCTAATGCGTCTTTTGGAGCAAAAATTAATGTGAGACCCGGTATACTATATTATATTATATTATATTATATTATATTATATTATATTATATTATATTACATTACATTATATTACACTCGGTCTTATATTATAGTAAAATAAAACTGGGTCTTATATTAATTTTTGCTCCATACGACACAGTAGAGCTGATTGTACAGCTAGATCTTATTTTCAGGGAAACACGGTATCTTAACTCCCCACCTCCTGAAGGTCAAAAGCAATCTAAAGGAAGGGACTAGTGATTTCAACCTTTGGATATTCCCCACTGCATAGTATGGTGCCCTATACACAGCAAACAGTCAGAAATAATTATTGAATAAATAAAAAATAACAAGAACAGGAATCATAACGATCCGGAAACATATTCATCTAACATTTTGTTTCATGCATTTTTAAAAGTTCATTCAAAACAAGAATGTCAAGTATTGT
Organism: Rhinolophus sinicus; assembly: GCF_057876585.1. Classification (NCBI taxonomy): domain Eukaryota; kingdom Metazoa; phylum Chordata; class Mammalia; order Chiroptera; family Rhinolophidae; genus Rhinolophus; species Rhinolophus sinicus. The sequence goes on along the minus strand of NC_142517.1, from coordinate 180,762,793 downwards.
TTATTATAGTTTCTTTTGTAAGTCCCACAGTTAGTTGTTTCACTAAATAGGATATAATTTATCATCTTGGGTTTGAACTATATAATCTATCCTAGAAATTACACTTCACTAAAAATAAGTGATAAACACTGCGCTTCACGCAGCCCATTTGTATCCCTGACACCCTTTCTCATCACTGGGTAGGTGCCACCATCAATCCCTTTAATCCACCTAGCTCACTCAGCCTCTGCATATTCCTGCTGTGACGCAGTGCCAGTCTGCCCCAGGCTACCCGTCTCTTCCCAGGCTCTAGGTATTACTCACAGTTATCTCCAGTTGCATTTCTTTCCCTCAGTTTCTCTTTAACATACACTTTAACATACACTAACACGAGTCCTTTCACAAAGGAGGCGTTTATCACATGCCTGATGCTGCTTCCATTACACACCAAGGAAAAACATACTTCTGCTTGTAAAACTGAAACTCAATCTCTGTGCTGAAATCCATTCAAAAAATGCACCCTCCAACCAACTTCTCCAAGGCAAGGAAACAAACATCATTCTTTCCATTTGCATGACCATGTTTTCTGAAATGAAACTTATAAAACATGCTCATAGTCTGAGACCTTGTCTGCTAATGAAATATTTAAAATCTGTCTCAGATGGCATAAATGAATACAAAATATATAGCCAATTCTCACTAAAACATGATCAATTTGTTAAACAGTATGCCCATTTCTTCACTAATTACTATTCCCTTGCTGCTCCATTATTCTTCAGTAATAAAGAATAACACTATGAGGTAATATAAGTAGAAATGGAAAAGAAATCAAAATTGAAATCTTAGAAATAGAAATATGTATCTCAATCCATGGTGCCTAGTACAGATCTCCAAAAACCTTCATAAATTTCTAAGTGACAAAAGCATTAGGAGCATCTTTTGTTCTAATGAGGCCACTCTGGGTGGCTCCTGGGTGGCTCCTGGTGGCTCCTGGTCACGAGAACGATCAAGTCATAATTAGAAGCTGGGAATTTTCAGCCCTACACCTCACCCTCTCAAGAGGGAAGAGGAGCTAAAATCAGAATTAATAATTGATTATGTCTATGTGAGGAAGCCTAAATAAAATCCTAATAATATGGGGTTTGAAGAGTTTCTGAGTGGGTAAACACATACACACCAGGGAGGGTGACATACATCAATTCCATGGGGACAGATGCTTCTGTGCTCGGGACCCTCCCAGACCTTCACCTATATATCTCTTCATCTAGCTGTTCATCTGTATTCTTTATCATATCCTTTAATACACTGGTAAGTACAAGTAAGTGTTTCCCTGAGTTCTGTGAGCTGCGCTGGCAAATTCACCAAACCAGAGGATGGGGCCATTGGAACCTCCAATCTACATCCAGTAGGTCAGAAGCAGAAGGTGATAACGTGGCCTTGCAACTGGTGTCTGAAGGGGTTTGGGGCCGTCTTACAGTACTGAGCCCTTAACCTGTGAGAACTGATGCTAATTCCAGGTAGACAGTGTCAGAATTGAGTTAAATTGGAGGGTGCCCCACTGGTTTCGCAGAGACTGGTTGCTGTGGGAACCAACCAATCACATATCACAAAACCTTCACATATTTGGTGACCAGAAGTGAAGTGTTTTATATGAGCAGTAAAGGAGACTCTCACAGAGGAAACACACAGAAGGAAAGAACTGCGTATTTCCCTACATAGGAAGAAAAAAAAGCTGAGTTTTTCCTTTATAAATGTAAACATGGTGCCAGAGCCCAGTAAAAGCCTCTGTCTCATGAAAAAAAGTTATAAACTTGGAGCTGCCAAATTACCCTACCACTTTGAATTTAATTTCCTCATTCACAAAGTGAGTATTCTTGTCCAAATCAGGGTTCACAAACTCAAACGCCTGCAGGAACCAGCAGGTACTTTAAATGATTGGAGAGGGGTTGGGCTGGGAGTCTCGTCCTCGACAACAGGGAGTGATAGAGACGGATGGAAACCGGAAAGCAAATGCCTGCTCCAAAGGAGAGGAGTGTTTAGATCCAGCCTATTGCCACATAAGAATGTGGGCCTGGTATGGCCAGATCTTCTGACTTGTCTAAAGGGACTAGAAATCAGGACTTATTTGTAATATTAATGACAACTAATTCCATGTATTTTACAAATAAAACTATGTATAGGCCCATATTGTACAGGCTAAGACAACTACATCTGAAAGCCAGATGAGACCTAAAGCCCACAGTTTGCAACCTCAGGGTACGCGATCTTTCTAATATAAAATTCTCTGGATTATTGTTTTATAAACTAATAAGATTGTATATTTTACTCATGTTTTCAATAAACTTGTCTGAGAGGGAACAAAATGATATGCAGAAAAAAACCAAAGTCAGGATACGAAGTCAGAAAACAAATTCAGGTCCCTCCTTCACCCTTTAGAACTGTGTGGCTTAACTTCTTGGAAACTGAAATATTCATCATCTGTAAAAGGGGGAGAATTACAATCCTTCTAATTTGTAGGATGATGGTAATATTTGAATGAAATTGTGTAAATGGAAGCACTTTGTAAATTCTAAAACACTAAACAGCTTTCAGGAATGATTACTGTATCATCTAACTCCCCAAAGATCAATTTAGGAGAAAAAACAGACTTTGAGATTAGCCAGATATCACTTACCGTGAAAAATGTAAAAGAGACTTCTCAGAACTCCCAATAGAGGCTGACAATTGTTCTGATGTTAAGTCTATATTCAGTTAGGCAGAATGTGGTTTCAAACCTTCTGACAACTTGTAGCCCCCACGTAGCCTTATCTAGTTTGGCCCAATCTGCCAGCTGAAGTGTCCACTCCAATAACCAGGTAAAATCCACTCAATTTAGGGTCTCTAGATAGATGACCTGGTGGCAATCTTGTAACTCGGGACTTAGAATGATACACAAGGACCTGTTGAGAATGACTGAATCCACGCTGTGTAATGAGAACTCTGAACAATTTCCATGGCTGTAGGCTGATAAAGGATACCATATATGTGATCTGGTCTCAGTCCCTAATTCCTCCCCACTCTGAAACGGAACCACAAGAAGAGTTTCCTGCCTGCCCAAATCCCCTTCTGTAGGTCTTAGATGTGTTATTCCCAACTGTGCCAGGGGACCTCACCACTAATCACAGCTAATCCTTAGATTCTCTCGTTAACCCCAAGAATAGCTAAACAACACTGGAGTCTGTTCCTGTGGCATCTCACTTAAAGTGTATCCTCACATATATCAAACCATGACACTTCATAATATCAATTAAGCAATCCTCTGACAACAGCCTAGACCAGGGGTTGGCAAACTTCTTGTGGAAAAGGTCAGACAGTAAATATTGCAGGCTTTACGAGCCACAGGGTCTCTGCCACACCTACATAGCTGTGGTGGTACAAAACCAGCCATGGCTATACATACATGAATGAGCACGGCTGTGCGGTAACGAAACCAAGTTTACCAAGAAAGGCAAACGGCCATAGGTGGCTCACTTAGACTGTTTATTCACTTCAAACTGTACGCTACATTCAATATCAGGTGATATCAAACTTTTGAAAAAGAATTACTTTTCTGGAAAAGGATGCCAAGTAAGACTAACAAAACACTACAAGATGCTCTGAGAAAAAGTGGATTTCACTTTTTTCTCAAAGCAAACCTATGACATGGCTATTTTGCTCCCTGTTTTACATGTGAGGAAATTGAGATGTAGCAAGCTTAATCCATGGGCTCATAGTGGCACAGATAGTAAATGACAGAGCCAGGATTTCATCCGAGGCTTCTCGGATCCTGCCCTGCCATTTCACCCAACCCTCAGCTGCCCGTGTGGTGTGCTCCGGAATTTCTAAATGCCTCCAAAAATTCCTGAGCTAATCTGAGATATGGACACTCACTAAACTTTCATTAGCGAATGTTCATAATGAAAGTGAATACAGTATTTAATTGTGGCTGAAATGAGTCATGCTTAAATATTATACAAAAGGAAGAATAAGGCTGAATTCCATTTGCTATGCTTTTATTTTCTATTGGGCCTAGGAATTTTTATTTACAAACTCTTTTGCAGAACAAGCCAATGAAGTGAAGTCATAACAGTCTCATTTCTAATGCAGTAGACTTTTCTAGATGAGATAAATCCCTTTTCTGGCATTTTCACAGGACCGTCTCACTCCCTCATAAAAAACAATGCCACTGGAAACATGTTCTGTCTTTTCTTGTGCTTAAATTTGAAAAACAAATCCGTTTTGCAAATCTAACAAAGTCAATATTATGGACCACCCAGGAGATAACCATTAAAAGGAAAGAACCGCATTATTAAAAAAACCAAATATTTAGCAAAAATAAGTGAACTTGATACTCTTTCTATGGAAGATCTGGTAAACCACATTTATAGGGGTTTATTTTTGTGTGTTTTTTTAAAGCATTTTAGATTGAAAATGTTTTCTAAAAGTTACCTTCAACTTCCTTGGCAATCAGAGCCAGTCACTGTTGAAGGTTTTATAACACATCTGAACATTGCCATTTCAGGTGGTAAGACAAACTAGTTTCCAATGTTTTTAATGATAACCAAATTTTTCTAACTATAAATTACCATAAGGGATAAATGTAAAATTAATAAAGTAATTCAAACGAGTTTCTTTGTCTTCTAATCAGTAATATGCCGTTAGCTACTGAGACATAAAAAGTTAATGAACATGTTAAAACAAACCATTAAAACATGTTTAGATTTTCAAGAAATTGGAAAGTACCCATTTTCTACAGATCTGCCTAATCACTACACTAATAAAAACAAATCTAAATAGTTCTTCAGCGAAGCAAGATTTGTGTTTTGATAACCAACTAGATGAAGCTTAATATAAATACAACTGGTGTTTGTGTTTCAGTTAGGCTTCCCTTGAAGGGATATGGAAGATGCAACTGAAAAAGTAAAATAAAAAACCTGGGAAGGACAGTCAAACTTTTTAACTAGAGGAGCTGAGTTTAATGCTACATCATGATGAAAATATTACACTTTAGTCATCCTTCTGTAATCCTTTGTGCATGTCATAGATCTACATACTACTTTAAAAAGAGAATGCATAGACCTGGAATGTAAGCCGACAGAAGGCTCTGGATCCAACCTACAAAATAGCCAAAATTCTATTTTCGGAGAATAATGGTAATTCTAACTGCATTCCTATAGGCCTCGTGCCAGGCTTTGATCCCTTTGAAAGAGTGTCCTTTTATCTTCTTTCTATCTTCAGCGCCCAGCCTAGCACAGGGTCTGGTAATAATAATAGTAAAAACAACAGCTAGTAGTAATTCCATCCTTTCTATATGCCAAGTTCTGTGCCAATAAGTCTTTTACAGAAAATGCTTAATTAAACCTCAAAACAATTTGATATTGCTAAGCAAATTTAAATAAATGAAGAAATAAATTAACCTATATATCTGTAATCATACTTTAAATGAAATAAGGAGTTTGCTCTTGCAAGAAGCTCCTCCGCAAGCCCATTTATAAACCCAAGAGAAACTTTACACTGCAAATAACCACGCTCCTCCCAAACTCCTCATTTGAACTGAGGTGTAATATTTTATAATGGATAAACTAAAATCTAGTCTATCAAAATGATTAATTTGTAAGCCAATTTTTCATATTTCCTATTTAAAATTAAGCAGCCCTCGAAGAGATAAGGAAAAAAGACCCATACATATGCTGCTTACTATAAGAGACCCACTTCAGATCAAAAGACACACACAGACTGAAAGCAAAGGGATGGAAAAAGACATTTTATGCAAATGGAGATGAAAAAAAAAACACTGGGAAGCAGAGTTTGAGTCTGGCGTCTTAGACCACTCGGCCATCCTGACACCAGAGGGTAAGGGGGGAGGAGCGTGGGAGATGAGGGTAGGGGGATCAAATATATGGTGATGGAAGGAGAACTGACTCTGGGTGGTGAACACACAATGGGATTTATAGATGATGTAATACAGAATTGTACTCCTGAAATGTATGTAATTTTACTAACAATTGTCACCCCAATAAATTTTAAAAATAAATAAAAATAAATAAATAAATAAATTGTACACCTGAAATCTATGTAATTTTACTAACAATTGTCACCCCAATGAACTTAAAAAAAAAAAAAAGCTGGGTAGCAATACTTATATCAGACAAAATAGACTTTAAAACAAAGGTTATAACAAAAAACAAAGAATACCCAGCAATTCCACTTCTGGGTATTTATCTAAAGAAACTCAAAACACTAATTCAAAAAGACATATACATCCTTATGTTCATTGCAACATTATTACAATAGCCAAGATATGGAAGCAACCTAAGTGTCCATCAATAGATGACTGGATAAAGATGTGAAACATACTCGTATATACAATGAAATATTACTCAGCCATAACAAAGAATGAAACCTTGACATTTATGACAACATGGATGGACCTAGAAGGTATTATGCTAAGTTAAATAAGTCAGACAGAGAAAGACAAGTACCATATTATTTCACTTATACATGGAATCTAAAAAACAAAACAAACGAACAAACAAAACAGAAACAAACTCATAGATACAGGGAACATTTTGATGGTTGCCAGATGGGAGGAAGTTTGGGGGTGTGGGTGGAAAAAGGAAAGGGATTAAGATGTGCAAATTGTTAGTTATAAAAATAGTCACAAGGATGCAAAATACAGCATAGGGAATATAGTCAATAATACTGTAATAACTATCAGGGTAATCACTTCATAAGTCATATCAATATCTAAGTTGATTTTATATACCTGAAATTAATAATATTGTATGTCAACTGTAATTGAAAAATTATATATATATAGATATATATATAATAAAATAAAAATAAAATAAAGCAGCTCTTTAGCTAAGAGAAACATCATATCTTGAAAGTTAGATAAGTAAAACTATTAATGGAAATATATTAATATTTAAAAGACTTGAATCAAAAAATTGTTGAGGCTCTTTTCTTAAGAGAAGTCAGTTGACCTGTAGCTAAGGATGGAAGCAAGTTCATTCAAGGTTCCAACCCTGGCTTGTAGTATCCTGGGCAAGTCATTCAATTCATATCTTAGGATCACAATTACTCACTCAGTAGCTGAGGCTACCTCACATTTATATCCCCAAAGGAATCAAAACAGTGGGAAGGCCCACTTAAAATATGAAGTGATATATTAAAGTTTATATATGTGAGAGTCCCACAATTGATTATCATCCAGAATAGTCAGTAGTTTTCAAACTTTTGAGATTTGTAGAATTCTAGAAACAGAATTGGGATTAAGCTGAAGGAGCATGGCAAAAGTTGTCCAAGTACCAAATGAAACACACAGAAAGAAATAAAAAAATAGAGAAAGAAGCTTAGAAAGCACAGGGAAGGTTTTATTACTTTTTTTATTATCATGGTAAAAATAGATAATAGGGAATCTACCCTCTTTACAGATTTTTAAGTGCATAATACACTATTTTAACTATAGGCACAATGTTGTACAAGAGATCTCTAGAACTTACTCATCTTATATAATTAAAACTCTATACCCATTGAAGAGCAACTCCCCATTTCTCCCTCTCCCCAGCCCCTGGCAACCACCATTCAACTCTCTGCTTCTAAGAGTTTATTTTAGATGCCGCATATAAGTAGAATTATACACAGTATTTGTGCTGTGACTAGCTTATTTCACTTAACAAAATGTCATCTAGGTTCATCCATGTTGTCATATACGGCAGGATGTTTCTCTTTTTTAAGGTTGAACAATCCATTGTCTGTATACACCACATTTTCTTTCTTCATTCATCCATTGGTAGACATTTAGTTTGTGTCCACAGGGGAGATTTAAAGACATTTAAAAGTATAGCTTTCTCTACTGTCCTTCAACAAATTCCTAATTGTTCTCTGGGATTATGCATTTAAATTTGGAAAGTGTTTGGGCATCAATGGAAGTGGAAATGAAGTGAAAATTGGAAGTCAAAAAGATAGTAAAGATCTTTTTAATCTTCATGGCCTTTTTTATCTTGTTTGTTAGTTTTAGACATCTATGCACGACTATGTTAGGGACTGAATGTTTGTGTTGTCCCAAAATTCATATGTTGAAGTCATATCTCTAGTGTGGCTATTTTTGAAGATGGGGCTTCTAAGGAAGTAATTAACACTAAATGAGGTCATCAGGGCAGGGCCCTGACCCCAGAGGACCGGTGTCCTTACAAGAGAAGACACAAGACAGCTCACTCGCTTGCTCTCTCTCTGTGTACACACCAAGGAGAGACCTCATGAGCACACAGAGAGAAGGCAGCCGTCTGTAACCCAAAAAGACAGCTCTCACCATACAGACCCCAGCCCTGCTGGCACCTCGACCTTGCACTTCCAGTCTTCAGAAATGTTAAGAAAATTAATTTGTACTGTTTAAGTCACCCACTATATGGTATTTTGTTATGGCAGCCCAAGCTGACTAATACAATATTTGTGCAAAGTTCATCTACTGGTCAAAGTATATCACTTTTAATAAAAACTCAGAAATTAATGTGTTCGTTAATTTAGTAAGCCAAATAGAATACCAGGAGCTTTTACTTTCCCATGATTAAATACAAACTGCCCATATAAATTAAGTCATTGCTCCTTAAGCTAAAAGAATATAATTAAATTTAAATTTTACAACTGTATTACAAAGCCTCCTTTTTAAATTAAAATGATCAAAATCTATACGTAAGATTATAAGTGCAAAGTTCTAGTCACACACGCAAGTCTGCCAAGAAATACTACCCAGAATCTCATCACTTCGTGGCTGTGACTTTGGAAAGATACTTGGCCTTTCCTTGTTTGCACACTAAGGCAAATGGGTTAGAAAATCCCTTCTCAGCTTCCTTCCTGCAGTGTTGTACTAATTTTCATCATGCACCTAAATTGAGAGATCTTTCTACGCAGATTTCCTTTAATGATTACTATAAATAAATTCACTGTGGAAAGTGGAGGTTCCTTTTAGAACAGAGAGAAATTTCAGGCGCTTAATGAATTTCCTCTCTCCCTTTAGCAATCCCAGTCTCATCAAAAACTCCATCTGAGAACAGGAGGAGAAACAATAGGTAGCATTCCAACTGTTCTGTTCATCTTCATAGTTGCCCTAAATGGTTGACAGAGTAAAAGCTATGCGTCAATATAATTTATTTGCAAAGTACCTATAGAGAGGAGGAAAAATGAATAAAAAAAGAAATGGCTTATAATTGCTTGTTCTTGAAAACTTTCTCATTAAGAATTCAATCTGAGCAGGTGATCAGGAAAGCAGGTATACCTCTGTAATTTTACTGTTTTCGTTATGTTTCCAAACTTAGTTGACTTTAAAATCAGAATCATTTCTGTACATTTGTTTTCATATAATTTCCCTGATGATCTTTGTCATATGTTAGTGGTTAGAAATGAGGTGTAATTCCCCAATCCCCACCAAGAGGAGTCAAGTGGTTGTCTTAATGTATACTGAAAGGTCTTTGGCCCCAACCTTACACTGTACGAGAACTACTGTGTTTCCCTGAAAATAAGACCTAGCTGGACAATCAGCTTTAATGCGTCTTTTGGAGCAAAAATTAATGTAAGACCCGGTATTGTATTACATTATATTATATTACATTACATATTATATATTATATTATATTATATTATATTATATTATATTATATTATACCTGGTCTTATACTAAAATAAGACTGGGTCTTATATTAATATATAATATTAATATAATATTATATTTATTATATTAATTATTATATTATATTAATATAATATTAATTGTATTATATTAATAAGACCCAGTCTTATATTATACTAAAATAAGACCAGGTCTTATATTAATTTTTGCTCCAAAAGACGCATCAGAGCTGACTATCCAGCTAGGTCTTATTTTCGGAGAAACACGGTACTTCTGGTTTGATTGAGTGTAGATGGATTGAGGTGTAGTGTATTTGAAGGGTAGAAAATGCAACTCAATGCTTAAGAAAAGTCTTTATTCTTTTAGCACTAAAAATAAAGCAGGTTTTTAGTTTACTTGAACAATACATAAAATATCCCTTCTCTAGATCTCCTCATGGCTGGCTCCTTCATAGTTCAGCTCAGTGAGCCTTCTCTGGCCACTCTAACCAAAGTACAGACCCACCACCCTGAGTCACTTGCCACCATATTACGCTCTTTAATTTCCCTCGTAGAATTTATTTGCCACTTACTTTATAAGATTTTGTGAGGATTAACATTTTTAAATTCATATTAAATGTTGAGAACTAGGGCCTGGCACATAATAAAATCTCTATATTTGCTATTATCAGTTATTATCTTGTTCATTTATTTTCTTATTATACCTCCCCCAACACTGTCATTTTTCACTGCTGTGTCATTTTCACTGGACACTGCCCAGTACATAGAAGGTGCTCAATAAAATATTTATTACATGAATTAATTAATTCTTCTCTCACCCATGATCAACACACAACTGAGTGAACTCATATATTCATTCTCTTATTTAAAATAAAATTGTTATGTACAAAGCAATATGATGGGATACAAGGTGAATTAATAAGTGAGTCTGTATCCTTAGAGGGAAACCAAGACACATTCAGAGATAATCATGTTACAGTATGGTATGGCAACCAAAGAAAGGCATAAATCAAGTACCTGGTAAGTTTAGAAATCTCCCCAACATCAATTGCCATTTGCTTGTTGGAATCTCCCAGATATTTATTTCATCTGCGCTCTTGACCCATATATCCCATTGTGTGCTGGACATATCCACTCAGCTATCCTCGAGGCACCTCAAAACTAAACTTACTTCCCACCTGGCCTATTCTTTGCTTTTATTTCCTATCTCCATGGATGTTCACGTACCTATTATGTCACTAAAGGCATAAATCTGGGGATTATTCTATTCTCTTTCACTTTCTGTGTTCTACCAGATTTAATCAAGCACTAAGCTATAGTATTTCTTTCTAATGCATTGGGGGTCTCTCAAATTTGATCCCCTCCATTCCCTCTGTATTGTCATTTTCTTGTACATTTCCCTATACAGCCTCTTACAATCCATGTGTAAGTACTTCTGTGTCATTGTATCCCAGCATTTTTCACCACTTGGATTTCAATGCATGAATGAATGAATGAATGAATGAATGAATGAATGAATGAATGAATGAATGAGAAAACAGAAAAGGAGCCACTCCTTAAGGATTACAGCAAAGGCCTCACAGACTAGGTGATATTTGAGCTGGTCTTATGTGATCAATGGGAATTGGCCAAGGTAAGAAATGAGGAGACTATTACAGAACTCAGAGGATGATGGGCTTTTCTGGGCATAGTGAAACTCTCGGGTTGGCCAGGACAGGAGACACAGCTGAGTAAGTGGCAAGAGCTGAACCTGGGGAAGGCAACTGGGAATCTAAAGGGAACTTGAGGCCCCACAAGTGAATGTGACTTACTTCTAGAAGCACCAGAGAATCAGGAAATGTGTATAAGCAGAGAAGTGAAATCACCAGATTTGTTCTGGGTGGAGACAAGTCTGCTGTGGCTAGATAGCAGAAGAAATTGAGAAGAAACTGGTGGCAGAGACAGGAGGGGGAAAGGGTCAGAAATGAGACACCAGCAGTGAGAATGGATAGGAGATAGATTTCACAGGTAATTTAAAGGTAGAATCTATAGAGTCAGATGAAGTTAGAAAAAACAGGGTATCTCAATGTAAACTTGGTGACACTTAAATCTTTTTTGCTACGTTTCTTAACTAAAACACTGTATTAAAATTGAAAGACACAAACAACCTCATATCAATAGAACTACATACTCAGGGGAACAATTTTCATTACACTGTTTGGGCTTTTTCCAGGCAAAACTATGTACAGTCCCAAAGGGTCCTAAAGCCGGATGTCCCCTAAGCATATAACAGATACTATTAGCTTTTGGTAGGATCAGAGGCCAGGGGAAAAAAGTATAAACAACAACTAAAATAACAAAACACTAAGCACTTAAAGAATTGTTCAAAAATGATGGAAATACTGGGAAATATTGAAAACTGGACTACAGTGCAATCAATAGTCAAGATATATAAAATTAATCATACAAAATTAAAAGTGATATAAGATAATTGACTTCAAAATATAGTTTCTTGCTGGGAATGAGAGATATCAGGAAAGCTTTTACAATACATGACATTGGAGTTAGAAATTAAAGTGTGCAATAATTTCATTTGCGGAGTTGAGGGAAAGTCATGAACAGTAATAATGGAAATTAAGAGTACAAATGTAATATGGGGCCGTGATGGATCTTGAATGCCACACGAAAGAGTCTGAACTCCAGGGACCCACCAGAAGTGGGCTGAACTAAAAGTGACATGCTCAGCACCATGCTTCAGGAAGAGTCACTTATCGGGGTAGGTAAAATGGGAACATAGGGTAGGGGTAATGGGAACTGATACAGGGGAATTATTTTGAGACAAATAAAAAGAAAGAAAGTAGGTGGGGCTTGATAAGATTGGAGTTGGAAAAGACTCAGACTAATTCTAGTGGGGGACACAATTGGGAGCAATGAGCAATGAGACTGCAGTGAAGCCAGAGAAGATCTAATTGCGAATTAGTATTTGTGGTAAGATCAATCAGACCAATTTTTCGTCTGAGTCTTGTCTCTGTACAGCCCCTGGAACTGCAGTAGCTGTCTTGCAATCAAGAAGATAACTAGTCAGACTGAAATTGACCTAATAGGAGTAATGAGGTGGCAGGAAGAATGGAAAAACCCCACGTCTTTTGATGGTGTTAATGAGTCATTGATTAAACTAACCATGGGACTTTGGGCTATATGCTAAAATGTTACAATAATTTTTTTTTTAATTGTTTAAAAAAATCACTATTTATTGCTTTTTTTGTTTTGTTTTACTCAGTAATGTGAAAGCAGGAGTAGAGAAATCAGATGGTAAAGGCTACTCAGAATTAGAGATTTGCAGAGCCATTAAAATAGGACATGAAGCTAGCAAGAAACTGAGTGTCAATAGCAGACCCAAAGGCCCAAATGGACAGGGAGACAGGTGAGGCCGATGTGGCATGTCACAGCAATGGATGGGGCAAAGAGCTGTTACAGCGAGAATAAAGCCAAGATTCAATAGGCGAGAAGATGGAGAAGGCATAGAAGCATAATCAATATTGTCTGAGATCATTTCAGACAAGGACTGTCGCTGTGCCCATAAGGAGCAAGAGGGTCATAGAAATAACATTGCTTAAGGTCCAGAAGCCAGAGATCTGTGAGGACAGGGATTTGAACAGCAGGTAAATGTTCTGTTCCCTGAAGCTAATAGAAGAAAGGAAGTCAGCAAAAACAGGCTCTTAATGGGGTGAGAAGCAAGCAGAAGGTGTGAGTTGAACATAAGGTGGAAAAAGTGTGGTATACAAGGGTAGAGTGGAGTTCAGCACACACGTTCTTGCGAGACAATGAACAAACAATAGTCTGGATGTGATGGTGGGAAGCAGGAAATTTGCTGACCCCTGCTCCTCACTCTGAGAGCCAGAGAAAGTGGAAGAAGTGACCACTGGTGACGAACTTGGCTCGGGAACTTATAACTTAGAATAAAGCCAAGATTAAGTTTTGGCGAGAGTATAGGGAAATGTCGAAGGAAAAGGGTAAAGAATGTGAGTTTTGTTTGACTAATAGAATACTAGAATGTGGGAGAAGGCCATGGTTGGGGAGAAGGCAGGTCTGGCAAAGAGAATGGGGCTGAAATCAACAGACAGAAAGCAGAGGCATCAGACTCGTTCTAGTCTGAGGGTGGGCATGTGTACCTCAGGTGACCCTTTTGAAAAAGAGAAATGTGGGTGGTAGCCAATTGGGCATTTGGCTAGAAAGAAAGAAAAAGGGCTGATAGGAGAAAACAGGGCTGGGAGATTAAACCAAGGGGAATTCTTGGTAATTTAACATCCTGTCAGAACGAAAACTGTAATAAATTTGGAACCAGGCAGACCGAGATCAGAGCCCTGACTCTGTTATTTACTAGCCATGTGACCTTCAGCTTCTGTTTCTCCATCATTAAAATGGAAATAAAAATGCCTACTTTCAGGGGTTTTAATAAGACTTTGAGACAATCTATGCAAACAAGCAGCATCCTGACAGGCATTTGGTGGCTATGCAGTAAGATGAAGCATCACTCCATCACTACAGCTAGCTGTCAAGCTTCTAGGCCTGCAGTGCAAGCAGCTTTTGAAGGTACAGTTCAGAAGAGGGTTAGTGGGGGATAGAATTTCCCTCAACAACATTCCTCCCAAAGTACACAATACTATGGGAGAATAAAGCCATTGGCTTCACAATGAAAAAGAACAAAAATCCCGAATTAAACTTTCAATAATGCGGCAGCCCTGAGCCTAAGAAAACCTGAAGAGGAACCTCACACTCATGATTGTAGAGACAAACTTTGTGCTCTGTATTTTGTTTATTCAGTGAATCAGCCTGTTATCTGTACCTGCAAATTAACACTAATTATCAGATAAAAGTGATGGGGTGATTCGAATTGCCTGAAAATCAACTTCTACCGAAAGCTTAAATAGTAATAATTACCACATCATTTCAAAGGAAATTTTTTTTCTGACTGAAAGTAGCATACACTCAAGATAAATTACAGTTTTATTTAGCTTTTCATGCCCATGATTCCCAAATTTAAATCTCCAGTCTAGGCCTTTCCATTGAGATCCAAGCAACCTTTCTGACCTCTCCCATTTAATATCTAATGGGCAGCTCAAATTTAACATGGCAAAAACAGAACACTAATGCTTCCGAGCCAGCCCCTCCCCAGGTCTCCCCCTCCTCTGTAAATGGCACCACCGCCCACGCCCAGTTACGCAAGCTCAAAACATAGGAATCATCCTTGAGTCATGCTTTTTCTTATTCTCCTACAAGCATTGATTAATAAGCCCTGTGGGTTCTCTCCTAAAATACAGAGGGTGCCCCCTAAAATGTATACACATTTTAGGAAAGGAAAAAACTATATTAAAATTGTAATACTCAATGTATGCCGATAACAAAACATGAATACAAGTCATGTATATACATTTTTTTGGCACTCCCTATGTCCCAAAGCCATGACACTTCTATCCTTAGTTGCCACTAATCTCATCTGAGTGACCATCATGACTGGATGGCTGGATTCTAACTCCTAACCCTTCTCCCTACTCCTCTATATCCATTCTCCACCAAACAGCCAGAGGAACCATGACAAGCACAAATCAGAGGGTATCATTATCTTGCTTAAACCCACCAACGGTCAATTGCTATTACAATGAAATCCACACTTTCCCTACAAGGCTCATCTGCCCTCATGCATGCCCACCTCTCTGGTCTCAAGTCTTGCCATTCTCCCCTGTACACACTGCACTCTGACCACACGGGCCTTCATTCTGTTCTTTGAACATGTGAATCTCATCACCACCTTTCCCTTGCTTGTCCCTCTACCTGGAATAGTCCGACACCAAACCTTTTCATGGCTGACTCCTTCTTTTCACTGAGGAGGACATGTCATGTCCTCAATGAGGCTGTCCCAACCTGAATTAGTATCTCTTTACAGTCTTTCCCTATTGCATTGTACTGTTCTATTTTTTCATACTTATTGTTACCAATATGGCCCATCGTAGGCCCTCAATAAATATAGAATTAATGAACAAACCATACACAGTTTTTCTCCACTTGAAGTATGATAAACACACTAGACAGCTTTAACATCGTCCTACGTGGCCCAAGCAAGTCTCCAAGTCGCCTGAAATTCACCTTCAATTCTAAAGTTGCTCAAAAGTATGCTGGATTGTCTCCCACCAGTTCCCAAGCCGCTGAGGAGAAATGGAGGTCAACAGTCCCAGAGCAAAATGCACGGTAGCCTTCTACCCCTTCACAGTTCACACTGCAGCCTCTCGGAGCAGCAAGGACCTGCCTGACACAGACCCAGATTGTGTTTCTCCAAGAAGCTGCACAGACACCCCAGTCCAGGCAGGCAGAGCCACAGCAGCGAGGCGGCTCCAAGAAGACTTGAGGACAAGGGACGTTTGCCCCTGCAACGGGAACAATGTTGCTGAATGTCCCTCTCTGTACAGCCATCTTACAGATACAGACATACGCCCGTATTGGTTGGATGCTTCCTGTCAAGCACCACACCCTGTGACAATCATGCCACGGCTTTCGAAGTGTGTGGAGAACTCAAAGGGACTTCGGAGGAGGTCATCGTTCTAGACAACGCTATATGTCAAAACTCATAACACGATTTGTATTTCACTTTAAAAAATAAAACCTAGGAAAGACCAGATAGCAAGTTTTACTCTCCAAACTCTCCAGGTTAGGTAAATGGGAATAATGTGGCCCAGAATGTTTACAATGACTTGCTAAAGATCCCTCAGCAATTCAGAATGTTTTTCATATAAAACACCTTATCTTTTGCACATTTTTAAAGATGGAGAAAAGTGAACTGATCATGAAGAATAATTTCTTTATTTTGCCCTTGCTCATGAGTCTCAGTAAAATTAACCCTATGAGGATGTTTTCTATGAGGTTATCAGACATGTAATTGAATTCAACAGGGTCACAATCTCTTGGGTGAAAGAAAAGCCTTTTTTCATCTCACATCTTATTACACTTTGTTTTTCCTTTCCTCTTGCTACATGTCAGTTTTGGAAGGAGAATGCCTTCACACTAAATTCATCTTGGAAAGATTTTCCAAGAAATTAGAGTTCCACGTTTTCCAGATATTGCAAAACAAACCACATATTTGCCTTTCTTAGACAAAACTTGGCAGCCTGCCTCGAAAACTGATATTACTCAGCATGTACCCTCATGGCATAATTCCCAAATCCTCTATAATCGTATAAAAGCATTTTATTTCTTTCTGAAGACATGTTCTCTTTCAGTTAAGATGCTCCCATGATCTGAACAGCTATTTCCTTTTTCAACTAGCAGGTTGACAGGAGCCTAACTCGGCGACAAGGCTACCATACCTATAGATATGCACATTTAAAATATTCCCTTATAACCAAAATGAATGCATTCGCTTAGTGCATTTCTGATTACTTCTCTTTTTTAATTTATACTAATTTAACAGTTGCTTCAATGGAATACAAACAAAATAGACAACTTCAGGTTGGGTCCTTAAACTTTGCCCTGCTGTTAATGCAAAATGACAGATCAGATTATTTACTGATTATACAAACGAGAAATGCTCACTTGGGAAAATATTGAAAATATTTAAGAAAAAAAGTAAAAATCACCTGAAATTCACCCACCATCCAGAGAGAGACTCATCTCTAATATTTTGGTAACAGACATGCATGTCTTTCTATGCACCTACACATAATCTGTGATTTTATGCGAATGAAATTGTATGTAAATTGGTTTGTGGACAAGTCTTTGCTTATTCTACAGTCTTTTGATGGGGCATCTACCTCCTCGTCCCTGTGCCACCTCTGCCTTCTGTCCTTAGCCAATGAAGCAGCCTAAGTGTACATCCTTCTGTAACTCCCTCCAGGTTCATACATGCTTATCCAATGCCATAATTTATTAAGTGCTTCAAATTTTTCCCAGCATCTTTGTTGCTTCATGTTTCCTCCACCCTTCATCTTTTAAAGACGTGTTGTTACTTTCGAGGGCTCCTTTACCACCTACTTTGCTTACGGTCTCAGTCATCTCGAAACTGAAAGCTCTGCTTCCTCACATGCGGGGTCCCCCACTCCTAATGTTGCAAAAGATTTCAGGGCTACTTCATTTTGTCCCTTCTGTTTATTTTTGGTTTGTAGCACAAGGTCTCATACAAAGGGCAAGACAATATATTAAATAACACAAATGGACAACACTGGCAAATAAATAAAGTCACAGTTCTGGTTGACCAAACAGGGACTTCTTGATTATTTTTACAAAGATAAGAAAATGCTAGTCATAAGGAGTGACCTCTCTAAAAAATCTGATCAGGGCAAGTATTTAATGACCATAATCCCAGCATTTTTGCAGTGGGCAACATTTTAAAGCATTATCTTAAATGCTTTAAATGCTATAAAAACCTAGAATTCAATTTTCTGATGGATTAAAAAGATTAAGGATTTTATTCTTTAGCTAAAGGAACTAAAACAGGGGATTATTAAATAAAAAAATACAAGTAAGCTTCATGTTGAAGATTGCATTTTTTTAATGTTTAACTAAATATGAATGGAGACATAGTTCATTCATTAAACTCCTATTTATTTAGCATATCTGATATCCCAGACACAATTAGACATTGTGGAAAAACAACTATGAAACAGAGAGAACTCCTGTCTTCAATAAGCTTATAATTCAGTGCAGCACTGTCAGACTGAAAGATAATACAAGCCACATGTATACTTTTTAAAGTCAAAAGAAACAGGTGAAATTAATTTTAGTACTATATTTTATTTAGCCCAATATATAAAAAACATTTCAACATGCCAACAACATTGAAAATTTACTAATGAGAAATTTTATATACTTTTTGGCATACTAAGTTTTCAAAATGCAGTATGTGTTTTATACTTACAGCATGTCTCCAATTGGACTAGTTTCCTTTTAAGTGCTCGATAGCAACATGTGGCTGGTGCCTACGGTATCGGAAGCGCAGTTCTAGTGCATCTGTCAGAACAGGCTAGGTTATGCTGTGTACAAATAACCCAACCTCTCAGCTGCTTGAAGCATCAAAAATGTACGTCTCACTCAAGCTACATGTCTTTTGCAGGTCAGCAGAGGGATCTGGTTTTCGCAGCCACTCAGGGACTCAGGCTCCCTCTCAACATATGATCACAGTTACCAGGAAGGAAACGTAGGAATTGAGCATTCGCAGTCAAATGCTGCCACCTGAAAGTGACACGCATGACTTGGACACCAAAGCAAGTCATGTAACCAAGGATGGTGGGAAGTGCAATCTTATCACCTGCCCAGGAAGCAGAGAGCTGGAATGTTGGCTGCCCAACACTAACGTTTGCCACGTCTACTCAGCGAACATCTGAGTGAAACAACATGAAAAACAAGACAAGAGATAAAGAGGTAGATAGCTAGAGCTAAGCTACAACAGGGGGTGGAAGGTGCTGAGAGCACTCAGCAAGGGACCGATAAAATGCTGAGAGAGTTCAGGGGAGTGCAAAGTTACTTCTGGCACCAGTGGAGAAGAATCTATAAATAGTAAGTACTTGCCTGGAACTATAGTACACATCTGGAAGACGGTCCCACCTAATTAACTCAAGGCTAGCCTTGAGAAACCAGATATCTCATCTCTATTATAGAGTACAAATTGTCACTGCCCACACCCTATGAAAATTGCAGTACAATATATACTAGACTCACACATGCACTTTGATGGTAATTATGTGTAAATTGTCCTTTCAAACCACTCACTCTGAACTTCTAAAACAGCCATCTCTGAACCAGCCATCACATCTCCCAGACCATTCTAAGATCTCAGAAAAGCAGAAAGGAGAGAGAGTAATCTGTAGCAGCTAACACTGCACTATGTTCTGGAAAAACTCTAAAAACCTCCAGCACAAGAGGAAATGCAGTAAAAAACCAAACATGGTATAAAAAAAAAGAAACAATTTTAATTTCCTAAGCAACATCCTGTGAAGTTATTGAGAAACCTTCTTTGCCTTCTTTGTTTGGTTGAGAAACCTTCTTTGCCTTAGTAAGCCTCTCTGGCCATTTGGAAAGGTGCTAGCTATAGCTGGGAATATTTTATACATTACAGAGTTGTGAGATTATCGAATTAAAAATTATCAGGGAATGTAGAACTGATTAATTCCACCTTCCCGAAACTACCTTATAGAAAACAGAGGACAACCTGTCCTCATATGTCTGCATAGGTGGGTGGGTTCAACAATATAAACCTCAGAAAAAGGCAATTACACATTATAGAATATCTACTGCTTTGCCATATGTTGCATAAAATACATCCTGTCAATTATTAAAGGGAGCATATTAGATATGCAAAATAACATACAGTACGTCTCATCAAATACAGCTTTATCCCCCAAATCATATCCTCACCCAGAAACCAAATGGCAGACAATTCTCTATTAATCCCAGTAATGGCAGAGTCACTAATATATAATCCAGAAAAGATTATAACAACTTTAACAATAACAGTTTGTAGAATACTGTGTTAAAAAGATGCATCTCATTCTGTCATTTAAATTAAAGCATATTAGATAGTCACGATAACATAGAATTTCTCCTCATGAGAAACCTTGTCCCCAAATTCTTTTCATATAAAAACCAAATGTTAGACAATCATTTACTAAATCCTGAAGGATTTACATAAGTGTCAATATTGTGTTCTTTTTCTTCTTTCTGTCCTTATTTATTTAAAAATGCAGTAGGTACTATAATTTTTAATGTGCTTAACATAATTGTCAACAAGTTCCTAATAATCTACAGAATATCCCCATGAAATAGCTACAACACCTCTGATTACCTTCTGCATCACAAACATAGTCACATATGAGACTATTAAGGACGTCAGAATTATAGGACCAAGTAAGAAAACCGTTGTTCTTCCAGCCTTCCACTGAGTTTGGCATTGGCATTACGAGACTCTGATCAGTTAACACTTCATAGTTCACAAACAGTGTGATATAGTTCCCTGCTTCTAGCTCAGCAGAGAGAAAAGGAACATACCCATGAAGAGATAAGTTGAAAGGAGAGAAATCACTTCAAGTTAAAGTGGTCAAAAGATATCTTATAGGAAGCAGAAGAGGAACTGACTTAAAGGATTTCAACAGGCAAGAAGAAAACAGAAGAGCATTCTGGGAAGAAATAAAAGTTCAAAAATGCAAGGTGTATGCTGAGAGAACTGGATTTCCACATGCAAAAGAATAAAGTGGGACCTCCTACCTCACACCATATACAAAAAGTAACTCAAAATGGATAAAATATATACATGTAAGAGCCAAAACAATAAAATTCTTAGAAGAAAACAGGGGTAAATCTTGAGGACGTCAGATGTCTTTTTAATTATGACAACAGAAGCACAAGCAATGGGAAAAAAAATAGATGTTAGATTTCATTAAAATTAAAAAATGTTTGTGCTTCACCATTAAAAAAGTGAAATGACAAGAGAAAGTATTGAAACTCATGTAACTGACAGCACACTTTATCTAGAATACGTAAAGAACTCTAATAACTCAATAATATAAACACAAATAATCCATTTTAAAGATGGGGAAAGGATCAAAAATAGACATTTCTCCACAGAAGATATACAAATGACCAATAAGCACATAGAAAGATGCTCAATACCATTAGTCATCAGGGAAATACAAATCAAAACCACAATGTGATACCATTTCACAGTCACTAGCATGGCTATAATTTTTTTTTAAAAAGACAATAGCCAAGTTGTGGAAACATTAGAATCCTCAGTAACTGCTGGTGAGAATGTAAAATGTTGCAGATGCTTTGGAAAATAGTTTGATACTTCCACAAAAGGTTAAACATAGTGTGACCATGACACAATAACTCCACTTCTATATATATATACTTGGGATGACAAAACAATGTATACCCATGACTTGTATTCATCTTTTGTTATTGGTAGATACTGAGTATTACAATTTTAATACAGTTTTTTCCTTTCTTAAAATGTATGTACATTTTTTTGGTACCCTCTGTATATAGCCAAGAGAAATAAAAAATACATGTCCACACAAAAAGTTATACATGAATGTTCACAGAAACATATTCATAATAGCCAAAAAGTAGAAACAACCCAAGTGTCTATCAACTGATAAATAGACAAAGTACACATGGTATATTCATACAATAAAATATTATTTGGTAATAAAAAGAAATGAAGTATTGATACTCATACGTGCTACAATATGGATGAACTTTCAAAACATTATGTTAAGTGAAAGAAGCCACCACAAGAGACCACACATTGTATGTTCCATCTACTTGAAATGTCCAGAATAGGTGCATCTATCGAGACAGAGACTAGATTAATGGCTGCAGAGGGTGGGTAGAGAGGAGAAGGGGCGTAACTGCTAATGGGTATGGAGGTGGGTTTTGGGGAGATGCAGGTGAATGTGAGAATATTCTGAAACTGATTGTTGTGATGGTTGCACAACTTTGTGAAGATACTAAAAACCATGGAGTTGGATATTTTAAATCGGTGAATTGCATGGTTATATGAATTACATCTCAATAAAACTGGTCTTTAAAAAATTGCAAGGTGTATTTGTTGGGAACCATAAATAGACCATTCTGACCAGATAAAAGAATTTTGATAGTAGAGAAATGGAAATTAAAACTGGAAACATAAGTTGCCACCATGATATGCTGGAAGCCTTTCAATCCAAAGGAAAAGATTGTGAACTATACTCCCTGTTTCCCGGATTGCATTAGGATAGAGGCCAAAACCTAGTAAATACCCCCAAAATGACAGCTAGTTCGTCATCATTAAGAGGTCTCTGATAACTCTATGAGGTGCATTCACCTTCCTGGAACCTCTAGGTTGGCTCCACAGTAAGGGTTTTATGTGACCAATTGGACTTAGTTCTCCCAAGAGCAGAGGTCCATCTAACAATCCAATTTACTTGAGAAGATAATGAGAAACAGCTTTATTTTTTAATGTTAAGAAGCAGAAAATAATTTCAGAGCCTTGAAATTCTAGAAATACCCACATAGGTAAATTAGACTTGTAAATTATCTTGAGATAACAGAATGTCACTGGAATAACAAGCGAACAATTAATCTCAATAATGGCCATG
This sequence comes from Rhinolophus sinicus, assembly GCF_057876585.1. NCBI lineage: Eukaryota > Metazoa > Chordata > Mammalia > Chiroptera > Rhinolophidae > Rhinolophus > Rhinolophus sinicus. The sequence continues at coordinate 180,740,066 of NC_142517.1, read as the reverse complement.
TTCACTAGAAGTTACTCAGCCACACACACATCACCAGTGGGAAACTCTTAGAGGATATTAGTGTGTGGAAGAGAGTGGGCCTTACAAGACCAAGGGAGATACTGAAAGTCCCTCAAGATGACTATAACTTTTCAGGCTTAGATGGATGAGGCCTTTGAGCTACATGAAGAAGCATATAATTTCTTTCAATATTTCTCTCTATTGAACAAAATAATTCAAAGGACATGCGCATTATAAAGTTCAGCATTTAAAAAGCACTGACAATGAATTTTATTAATACTAAAAATAAACCAAGAGAGAAGACGTAATTTTTCCTCTGGGTTTCTTACCCTTTCATTTAGGATCATGAGGAAGACATAACTTTTCTGGCCAACTTTTTCACTGTCAAGTAGATAATAAACATGCATACAAGTCACCAGAGAGTTACTAAAGAAACCCCTAAAATAAATGAACAAACAAAATGGAAATTGATGTTCCTACCTTTGAGCAGAATAATAATTTCATTTCTAACTACTCAGGTTAGAATGTATTCCAGTTTCCAGTATGTATCTAATGATGCCCAAGTTACGTCTAAACTTAGGACAGTTACAAATGAGTGAACAAAGAGTGAAGGAAACCTCTAACATAACAGGGCGATTCTCCCACACAGCAGAAAAGCAGATTTTTGTAAGGCTGCAGGGACAAATCTTCCCTGGGGTTCCACAGTGTCAACCTGCTCCTCTGCCTTGCAAGCTGGAGCAGCCACCTCTTCTTCCAAGTTTGGTTCTGCTTCAGACTCTGATGCTACTTTAGGACCTACGCTGGTATAGAAATTAGCTGGCATTAGTCAGCACACAATGACAGGTGGTCCAGAAGAATTCTGAGTTGAAGAAAAAACCTAACCAGAGATTTTAAAACCACCATGGATATCCACCAGGGGTTTTAAAACCACCATGGATAATTAAGTAGTAAGACAGCATTAAGTAGTAAAATGCCCCAAACTGCACATGGTGACCCGAACAGCAGCGGTCTGCTCACGGGTACACTGGGTGGTCTTTCCACTGACACCCTAAAAGACCCATCAGTACATGTACCATTTTTCCTTTTCTGTTTATACATCCTTAAAGGGAGAAGGAGGACACGAATAAACATAAAGACATCATGAACGAAATCTGCAAACTCTTCTGAGGACATCAAGTCTTTTACAATTTATTTTTCTCTCATTTAAAAAGAAAAACTTTACTATATATGATGCCATGTAAATTCCAAGGATAGCTTAATCCCTTCTATTATTCAAATACAAATGATTCATGTTTCTAATTATAGTTGAATGATTTCTTTAAACAAATACAGTCTTCCTCCAAGTCTATTTATTTAGTTTTGGAAAACACAATATATATTTCTTGTTACTTTCCACCTTTTACCTGAATGGAGAGTCAGGAAGTAGTTCAGCTTTGGGGCCAAGAGAAAACACCATTGTCACCTATGCAAGTAGATCCAAAGTAACCCCCTGAGGTCTGAAATTTCATTTCAAAACCACCTCTCACATAGAGTCTATAATCCGTTGGAGGAAAAAGATGTTCACTGCCATGGCCCTAGGACCAAAGTTATTTTGTCTCTGAGCCAAATAAGACTACAGTTCCTAACAGAATGGTATAATAAGCAATCTTCCAAGAGCTATAGTCAGTAATTTACTAAAATTACTCCAAAAGACAGCATAAAAAGCATAAAACTTTTGCAAAGTATAATATTTCTCTTTCTATGATTTAAAGAAAAGGGGATTGAGAAATAAACTACTAGGTAGATTTAAAAATAAAGCTACAAATCTATTCAAGATGAACATGAGCAACAGGCTAGAGTTAATGATGACCTTAATATGTTCAAAATTAACAGAAAGAGACAGTAATGAGAAATGTCCTAAGAATGGAAAATCTAGAGGCAAGCATATGCCTCCCAAACAGAAAATCTAGCATTGGACATTACAATGTATTAATTCTCTCTCTAGATAATATTCATACAAATTATCTATAGGAATCCACGTATCAAGGAAAAAGTTATGCACACAAAATTCAATATTCAGCTATACACTCTGGGTAAAGGAACAGCAATAACAGTCCTCCTGAAGTGGAATCCAGTAGCCATTTAGAGTTAACACATTTATGACTATTATAAACTATTATTGATTGGGATTAATAAAGAGTGACCGAGTGCTGAGTTCCAAAATAAGATTTGGAAACATTCCAGAACACTTCTAAAATTGTGTGTTCTGTGGAGCATAAAAACATAAAGGAACACTGTTTGCCAAGAAACTGACAAAGATTCTAACATTCCTTAGTTACTGTTATGAAGGATGACTTCTAGAGAAACCATAATAATGCTATACATCTGAAATGCATTTTTTAAACACAGAAAAGTAGAGCATGTTTGCAAACTGTATGTCTGATGGAATTAATTTTCAAGGCCCTGAAGGCAATTTATATATATTTTGTCAAAAAAAAAAAAAAAAAAAAAAAGGCAGCCATAGACATGTTAACACGAAAAAAAGGATATAGCTGGAAGAGCCACAAGAAGTAGTCAGTAAAGTAAATCCTGGTTTTCTAAACCTCTCTTTTACTGTACCCTTTTCTCTACTACTATTTTCAGACCTACAGGGCCCCCGGGTTTCATCTTTTTCCTAGTCCCCCATCAAAATGTATTTGCAGTATAGATCTAACACCACCACTTGGTTCCTGTGTCAATTTTAGACGCTGTGTTGCTACTCTCAAAGGTCTCTGCTTTCTGTCCTATTATGAAATAAAAGACTGAACTCACTTTCCCATTATGAAATAAAAAGCTTCGTCCTGGTTGAAGTAATTTCAGCATTCAGAGAACAACTGGGGAAATGATGAGGCTATTTTCCCTTTGAAATTGTGCTATTAAACGGCTGCCCATTCTGTTTTCCGGTAAAGCCAGCCTTGCTATAGGAAAGGTAACCCTCACATTTTAAAACTGTTTCTTAAACTAATTCAACTTTTTGCAAAATTAGCACATTCTCGTTTTATATCAGTGTTCCTCCATCTTTTTTATCCAGTGACCCCAATCTGTGACTCTGAAACACCCCAGTTCACAATTCCTATCATCTCTTAACCAAAAAGTATGCAGGAATACAAAAGCATCCCTTTTATTAATTCAAAAGAAAGTAGTGATCTGAGGATCCCAGAGAACAGAATCCTGGGAAAGGTGATAAACCACCTGATACATAAAGAAGAAATAGCTATTTCCCAACCAAGCACAGGCTTTCACGTGTTTCAGAAATCCTATTTCTCCTTTTGTCATTTTTAATCAGTGAGGTAGAGCTGCCACAGATAATAGCGAGCAAACAAGGGTCCAAAATTCAAATGTCCACAGGGGCCCAGCAGCTCACAGAAAATAATAGACAAATGTCATGGGCCAAGTGGGTGGGACACCGAGAGGAGGAATAAGGGAGACAGCAGACCCTTCCTACAGGTGGCCTCTGTGACTCAGCTGCATTATGGCCATGCACTGTTGCCAGATCATCAACTTTTTTAAGAAACCAGAAATATGGATTTTCGTGTGAAATTTGTTAGCAACTACCAATAATTTGTATTTTAAAAACACTGGCTAGAACAACTCTGGGTGAGCCAAACCAAAGCTATCAGTTGTCAGGGTATGTCCCACAGGTCACCTATTTGGCATGTCTTTTATATAGTTGCGCTCACCTGGCCCAATCCCTGATGATTTTCCAATGGGATTGTACCTATGGAACCCAGAGGGCTTGAGTAATGTGATGGTTAATTTTATGTGTCAACTTAGAGGTGTTTTGGATGAGATTAACATTTAAATCAGTGAATTTGGGGTAAAGCAGATCACCCTCCGTTATGTGACTGGGCCTCATTCAATCCTTTGAAGGCCTAAATAGAACAAAAATAGTAGCCCTCTGAGCAGGAGAGAATTCTCCAGGAGACAGGTTGCAGACTCCATCTGCACCATCATCAGCTCTCCGGAATCCCAAGCCTCACAGCCCACGCTGCAGATTTGGGACTCTCCGGCATACATAATTGCAGGAGCCAATTCCTAATAACAAATATTTCTGTCTATCAATAGATGATATAAATGTAGATCGGTATAGATATCGATAGATATTGATATAGATATATAGATACATACACTTTTTCAGTTCTGTTCCTCTGAGGAAGTCTGACTAATACAACCAATTTGGCCAAAGTCATATATCTAATTTAGAGAAAAAAACTGTTCTAACTCTTTGTCTAGAGTATGTCCCAGTATACTTACTACACTGGAGCAGTAATTCTTGTGGAGTGGGAGATGACATTACAGATATGTCTGTGTGTGTGTGTGTGTGTGTGTGTGTGTGTGTGTGTACCTTATAAAAACTCGAGATACCACGTAAACACATATTTCTCAGAGTGTAGCTGCAGCGCTGCAGAATCACATCGACCCTTGTTTATACGCAGATTCTTAGGCCTAGCTCTAGATGGATTGAACCCAGCTCTATATGATTGTGGCCTAGGTATCTGCATCTTGGTAGTTCCCCAAAGTGATTCCTATGCAAACCAGAGTTTGAGAACACTGGAGTGATTAAGAGGCAATATAGATTATAGTTAGGAGCACAGATTGTGGCGTGACACTGCTTGGGTGTGCAGCCCAACCCCACCACTTCCTAGCTACATGAGTGACCTTGGGCCAGTTCCTTAACCCTGTGCTTCAGAGTAGAGTACACTTCACACCTCACATCCCAGAGATGATGTGAAGACTGCACAAGGAAAGCTTGTAAACACTTATGCATAGTTAGCATGTAACTAATGGTAGCTATTGTTACTAAACTTTCTTGTCACAGGTGTTCCAGCACATTGTCAGTGTCATGCTAATTGATATTTATAGTGATAATCATGGTGGCACTTTAAAATCTTGAAATACTTGCTAAAGCAAAGATAAATGCGTTTCATTTTATGCAAATTCTTTATAACGTGGTAGTGCTTTGTAACTTGGCAATATCTATGGTAACTTCCTGGAGATTAGAACATTTGATTAGCCTAAATACCACATTTGACAATAACATGTAACAGAGAATTTGCTGTATAAGTGTAGCGTGTAGTGTGAAGACAGTAAAAGAGATTTGCTTAGGTAGGGTGGTTTTCCCCCACTCTACTGACCCTCTTCTCTATTTATGTAAGAGTTGAGGCTGTATTTTATTTATGTTTTAGCTCTCTAGCCCCTAGCTCAGACAGCCTCCATAATAGTTATTCAAAATAAGTATTTATTGAATTAAATTTTCACATCAGCATAATGGCTTTGATCCAACATTCTTTCACGAGCAAATTCTCATAATATCTAAAGAATGATATACGTAATATACACACAGTAGTTTTAAAATTAGGCTAGAAATAATATGGATACAAAGAATATTTAAGTCTTCACCCTGCCCCCTTAAAAAAAGTCTAATTCACTCATCTCTCGATCTTTTATCCCACCAAACTCTTAATCAGAGAGCAGTTATCAGCTAATAAACTGAACCTACACAAACACAGGAACTAGCACACAAGTAAAGGGAAACCATAGAAGAAAATTGAGAGAGGCCAGACACATGGTGATCATTTAGAACTTAATATAAACTTGGGATCACTTTGCATTTGAATTAAAGAAGGTTAAAAGTAACTTTTAACAAAGTGGATATACTTTAGGACAACTTTTGAAAAATGGGAAATTTTTTTCAGGTCCCATTTGTCACATTAAGGCATTAAAGGTGCAAAACAAAAATAACGGAAACCAACAATGACTACAGGATTTGACTTAGAAGAGAGGGAGTATGCCCAAGAAAATAAAGATGTGGGCAAAACAAGGCATTGGGCATTAAAAGGATCATTTTTCCACTTAGAACTTGAATCTGGATGAGAACGTCTCTAGGAGGGATTATCCTGGTTAAGCAGAGGCAGACGACCTAGGGTGAGGTGATTGTTCCCTGTTAGGAAATGGTCTGAGAATATGTGAGAGGCTCAGCAATCAGAACTAGATTCAGGTCTAGAATACCAGTGGTTACAATTTATCAGCCTAACAGCAGACTAAGATATCTGCATGTACCAAATATCACTCAAAACTCACAAATTTCACATTACTGAAAGACGTCTACATCAAAGAAAGAAACAAAAATGAAGAAGCTGCAAAGGAGGGGCATTTACCAAAACCCTTCACCTACTGGCCCATTTAACAGGCAGATATCACAGCCAATCCCGTGCAAGGTACTGTTCAAAAGGAAAAAACAAAACCCAAAACAAAAAAGGCATAGCCTCTGCCCCAAAAAGTTACAATCAAGTCAAAAGATATAACATAAAGAACATATATACAAGAAACATCATGAAGGAGCAATCATAATGCTTTAAGTGAGTTTCAGTATTCTAGCATAGTTCTAGGAAAGAGTAACAAGAGTGAGTTGGAAAGAATGAATAGAGTTAAGAATTTTTCAGAAGGCCTCAGCAGTCAGGCTTGACTTGATTACAAGATGGAAGGAGAGAACTATATACAGAAGTGGCATAAGCAGATTCCTAGGAAGGAAAGAACAGAGAACAACCAAGTAAAGCAAGTAGTCGAATCCACTAGGACTTAAGAGTTCTGGCTGGAGAGTTCAGAGGGTCAAAGCTGGACTCCCACCAGCCTGTCATGGACCTTTACTGCTAAGCAACAGTGTTTGGGCTTTATTTGCTAAATACTAGGAAGCCACTAAAGGCTTTGACCGGTCAGAACTGGATTTGATCTGTCCAATAAGGTACAAGGTGGTATTTAGAAAAAAGTGTGAGCCAGAAAAGAAGCTAAAAAATTCCTACAATAATCTAGAAGAGTGGTTAGAAATGCCTAAACTTCATCTTAGTGAAGGCAAAGGGTATATACGTATGGGAAGGAAAAGATTAATGGAAGTGATACCTGTTCCTAAAATATGGACTATTCTGATATTAATTAGCATATACTGCCTAGAACATGAATATGTATATGCCCACTGGAATTAGAAACTGTTCCCAATTCCAGTATGGTAATTCTTGACATATCACCCTTAAATTCTTAAAACATTTCTAAAATGTTTCTTCTCAAAGACAAAATTTCTTTCAATACTTTTTAGCCTCTAAATCAAAGTAAATCACCATTATCACCTGTCTGAGGTTCTCCCATAATTGTCATGTAGAGGAAAGACCAAGGAATAGTGTACATCACAGAATGCCCAAAACAGTCCCCGCTGTTAATGAGCTTACACATGAAATTCATAGAAGTATGGAGCTGCTGTCACTTACAAACCTCCTCTTTTCTGAATATAATCATCCTTAAGCAAACAAGTGCTTCTAAAATTATTATTCTCAAACGCACAAATTTACATGATACCACGGAATAACTATAAATTACCACATAGCTCTCGCCACCCCCTCTAATGCTTGCTCATGAAAGAAACCACAGATGCTGAAACACGATAGAGATTAAAATCTCTTCCCATCATTTTGGAGGAAACAGGAGGCAAGTCATCTGAGAAACTAAGCTGAGGCTCTCTGCAGACCTTCCTGCCTTCAATGTCTATTTCCAAAAGGCTTTGTGATCAGACACCAGAAAACAAAACTGCAATTATCGGGCATTAGAGAATTCCAGCTTTTAAGTTGAAATTGAACCTGCAGATCATTTTTCTCAGTCACCTCTTTCTAAGGCCAAGGAAAACAGAGATCAAGATCCTACAGCTGGTACGGCAAAGCGTTAAGTCTTTCGCTGCCAGTTTAAGGCTCTTTCCACTGTCTTCTCCACATTGGCTCTCATTAGCATTCAGGTCTAAATATCCATGTACTCAAATGATGGGGTATCAGTTCCAATATTATATACTGAGTCACAGTCAAGGCAGAAAAATAAAAAGAATGGCCATATATACACAGGGCAAGTTTGCTTCAGCTTTGTCCCATCATGGAGATGTACATTGTTTCTAAATTGTGGACCAGTCAAGATTCATGCAGATTCATTCCACTATGAATGGTAATACTATGGTAATAGTTTCTACATAGAAAGTTAGCAAAAATACAACATTTAAAAAAAAAAATCTAGAATATACAAAGTATTAATAAAGACACTTAGAAAATATTTTAATCCATATAGATCTAATGTAGCAGGAAAACACTAATACTCTATTACTCTATTGATCAACACAGGTGCTTCTAAAATGGAGTTAATGATGAGATGTTGATTGTTGATAGATTAATATGTAAGCAAGGGCATGATTCTGGTCCCTTTAGAAGTTTCAGGTCTACACTATCTGAGATATACCTCTAAGAATCAGAACCATAACAAGTTATTTACAGACTCATAGATTTTCAGTTACCATAAGGTAACACCTTATAATTCCCAATAACCCAAGGAATTAGCCTCTGATAAAAATGGCGGACAAGCAACCTACACTCAGTCTTTGTATCATTTAACGATTCATGGTTTTATGTCAAGACCCTTTCACAGCTGGGTTAACTCATGATCCATGGTGAGATGCCAGAAGCTTTTTGCTTACTTGAGATTACCATGGCAACCACTGCCCCACTCCCCACCTAAAGGCAGGTAAGGAGGTAACTCATACTGGCAAGGAGTCTAATTTGAAGAAAGCAGTGCTGGTGAGTCTCTTCTAAGTTATACCCTCTTATTAGCCATATGACCTTAGCCAAGCTGCTTAACTTCTCTGTGCTTAGTGTTCCTCTCCTGTAAAATGAGGATAATAATACCTACCTCCCAACATTGCTCTGAAGATTGAATTCAATGAGATAAAGTATGAAAGCACCAGCAGTATCTAGCATACGGCAACATGCTATCACAAAAAGTCATGTTCCCCTCTTCTTACTATAGTACCTTAATACACAACTAACTCACTCCAGTGAATTAAAAAAAGGTAAACATTAACGAAAAATGACAAAATAAGCATTATCAATGAACTTGACTTCAGCAAAAAGTCGTTTATCAAATCTTTAGCTGATCATCTTATAAACTCCTCAGCCAAAAGGAACTGACTCTCACAATTCACTTAAAAATTTAAGGAGAAGGACCAGCTCGAGTCAGATGCCCACCCCTAGCCAGTCTGCTGGGCCCTGCTAAGAGAAAGGCTGGCAGTAGCGAAGGGGCAGGGTCCTATAAGGAAGGAGGCATAATCACTGGAAGCTTGAGCCATTCCCAAAGGAACAGGGGCGCTGTTCCCAGAAGAAAGGCTGAGGGCAGGGTTGAATAGCCAAAAATGGCAGAACACTATAGGTATTTATAAGCAATTCTTATTTTAACAATCAACATGGTATGAAAACATATATATGTTTTTTCGTTTTGTAAATAAACCTAACCAAACGTAACCCTGGGGCATAAATTTTATAGCCATTCAACTCAGGTAACCTCTTTTATCCCTGACCTTCTCAGCCCACTATTTCCATCACTATTCCCACTCTAGACTCTTAGCTGGAACACAATGAACCTCTTAAGTAGCAACTTCGACAGGAGAGAATACATTTATAATGATTTCACAACCATGCTTCTCTTGTCTAGAGCAGGCCTCAGGCAAGAATTATTTTCTTGTTATTCTAGGTGTCTAATTTTGGCCTCAGATAACCTGAGAAGTTTTTGCAATTCAATTTTATTACTGGAAACAATTTCTTTATAGGAGAATATTAAGCAATAGTTAAGAGTGAAGTCAAAAGGTCAGTGTCCACATATAAACCACATTCCTATCTTACCATCCTGCCTACTTATATTTAGCAAATTCTAAAGTAACAAAATAGACTAAGTGGAAATATTTAAATATTTTTTAATCATCTTATATTAGCATTTATAATTATTTCCTCCAAAAAAGTGCATGCTGACTTTCATGTTTGCAGTATAAAAAGTATTTTCAAGGCCCTATGTAGTTCTGGAGTTTAAAACATGATTAACAGTGAATCTTTTAATGCCTTCTTCCTTTCTTGAGTCAAATGACCTTCTAATACTACTTGATATGTCATACGCGTAAATCCTTACCTGTTTAAATCCATGGGTCATGCAATACATGATCTTTGGAAAACAAATGCCCCCGCTTTATTCACACTTAGAAAACCATCTCTCAGAACATTAGTCATGTCTGACCTCCCTTCCTGAATGATCAGAGATCTCCTAGGTTCGGGTGTTTGATTGGGGTACAACAGGCCCCCAGATGTGGAAGTGAAGAATTGGTCTCCCACAAAGCTACAGGAGCAAGGGAAGGAGAACCAGATCCCAAACAAAGGGAGATCAGGCAAAGGAGACTGCACCCGTTGGAGAAGCAGACAGTGAATTCTCAAGTCAGTTTAACTCCTACTTCCACAGTCTCTCTGTTTTCCACCATTAGATTCCACCACTAGAAGCTCAAGCTTTCTTGATTTCTCCACCCATTACCCAACTCACATAAAGCATCCATGAATATAAGAGACTTTTTCAATTATTTAAAGGGAGGTGTAAAAGGAGTTTACATGGCAGTAAAAGTAAATAATTTCAAATTGAACACTGAACATCTCCCTTCTCAAATTATCTTTTGGTCATCCCACCACTGGATTATTTCCATAGGTCCCTTCATCCAGTTTTGCAGTAACCTCAAGCTCCGCTCCCTCCCTCCTTTCTCTGTTTACCTCCTGGGGAAGAGCACAACAAATTGCCTTATTTATGGCACGGTTCAATTTAACCATCTTCCTCTGCTAGCTTGGCTGTCGCCTCCAACACAGTCTTCAGTTTTGCTTAGTGCCCCTCCGTGAATTATCAAGGTATTTTCACAAATAGTTTTCTTAAGAAGTACTTGGGTGACAGCTGTATTATAGACTTAACTTCTACCTCCCATTATATAAGACTGAAGTGGAATCATTGGTCCCTAAATGGAGCTAATAAGGAGAAACCAGTTGGGTGGCTCTCCATTCCATAATCTAAGGATATGGCAGCCGGGACTAGGTAGAGACTCCACCTGCTCACTCATCAGTCTGGGTATCTGCATACAGACTGGGAACATCAGTTGTCAGCTGCTTCTCTGACCTCCAGTTTTGAAACTGACTCCCCTTTCGAGAAACACATTCTGATTTGTGGCTCATCCAAAGAGGTACTTATAGGCGGATGTTGATCATCTTTGAAATCTCAGGTGAATCAGCTGTGATCCCACATTCCACACTGCACCAAGCTAGCTTATAGGAGCTCTTGCCCCAGAACCCTCTCCCCGCTGTCGCCTTGCAGGCCCTGGCATACACAGAAGCCTGTGAAGTCAGGTTCCAAATCTGGTCCGATTCTGCTGAAATCACAGATGACAGTGGCTCATGAGAAAAAAACAAAAAGACAAAGACATGTAACTAGAAATCCGGATGGGTTTTAGATTGTATTTACTTTCCTTTGCCCTGGGTAACACAAGAAACATTACACAGCTTACACCAAAATTCTTCTGCCCTTTTGAATTCAGTGGATTCATTTGACCAGTTAAATACTTTATGATACTCTAATGAAGACATAATGTGTAACCACTGGATATTTAATGTCCTCTATACAATGTGATCTGAATCCATATCACCCATCAAAATGATAAGTGTGCTTGAAATATAAAAGTGACTTCACTATGGAGGTTCCTCAAAAAATTAAAAATAGAACTATCTTATGACCCAGCAATTCCACTTTGGGTATTTATCTGCAGAAATCCAAAACACTAATGCAAAGCACTATATATATAGTGGAATATTTCTTGACCCTAAAAAAGAATGAAATATTACCATTTGCAACAACATGGATGGACCTAGACTGTATTATGCTAAGTGAAATAAGTCAGACAGAGAAAGACAAATACCATATGATCTCACTTATATATGACATAATACTGTAATAACTGTTTCTGGTGTCAGGTGGGTACTAGACTTATCAAGGGGATCACTTAGTAAATTATACGAATGTGTAACCACAATGCTGTGCACCTGAAATTAATATAAAATAATATTGAATGTCAACTATAATTGAAAAAATTAAAAATTTTAATAAAAAATATAAAAGTAACTTCACTCATTTATTCATTTACTCATTCAACAAATATATACTGAGTGCCTACCATATGCCCACCAGCTTAAGCTCAGAGGTTTAAAGCTTTAGAAATCTGGTTCGTAACTGTTCCTAAAAGACATCATAGAATTGACATGTTCAAAATAAAGAGATTTCATTTCTCCCCAAAGCTGCTCCTACCCCAATGTTCTTAGTTAATGGTCTCCCTTTTCATCCAGTTGAAAGGTGACCCTAGAGTCATATTTGAGTCTACTCCCTCTCTCTCACCTCTCATATCCAATCTATCAGCAAGTCCTTTCTGTTCTACCCCCAAAATCCCATCCACCATCCTGCCTCCCATGTGTCACCACCAATACCACCTAAACTAAGTTAATGTCACTTTTAACCTGGAGAACTGTAGCATTTTCTAACGGGTCTCCCTATTCACTCTTCACCCCTTACAAAATCCATTCTAGCAGATAGAAACTGAATCCAATTACGTCCTCTACTGCTCATGGCTTCCCATCACACTGAAAGAAATTTTAACTTTACACAGGTACAAAGGGTCTGGATCCATCGTTCTTGGCCTTGGCTGCTCATGAGAATCACCTAAGGAGCTTTTAAAAATTCCTAAGTGCCACCCAGATTAATTAAATCTGGCACTGTTTGTTGAGTAAGTGTGCTTTCAGAGTAGGGGATCACTGCTCCATGACCTGCGCTCTGTCCACCTTTCTCTCTGATTTTATCAGCTGCCACTGTCTCCTGCATTCATTACACAGCAGCCTCACAAGCCTCCTTGCTCTCTTCAAGCCACAGTTTCTCTGCTTTGGAGAGGCTTTCCGGGACCACTCTGTATCCTATGTCAGTGGTTCTCAAACTGTAGTCTCTAGAGCAGCAGCAGCAGCGACAGCACTTGACAACCTGTTAAGAATGTAAATTCCCAGACCCCACATGAGGCCCCTTCTGAATCAGAAACTCTGTAGGAGGGGCCCAGCAATCAGTGTTTTATTAATCATGCAGAAGATTCCAGGGCACACAAAAATTTGAGAAGCAGTATTTTGTGTGTGTAAAGTGTGTAGATATGTATATATTTATCTGATCATCTCCATCCCTCTATTATTTATTACTTGATTTTATCTTCTTCATAGAAGCCATTTGAAATTCTTATTTATTTTTTTAATTGTCTGTCTCACCCCGCTAAAATATTAGCTCTGTGGAAACTTTTGTTCACTCCTATATGGACAATGATTACAATAGTATCTTACACACAGTCAGTACTCAATCAATATTTGCTGAATAAATGAACCCACAAACAAACCGGTCTAGTCCCTTTCTCCCCCAGAAACTCTAAGGGTTTGTTTTGTTTTCTTCTAGAGATGGGGCCCTGAGGAAATGTGCACAGAGATCTACAGAGGAAGGTCTCAGAAAACAACAGGAATGTTTCATTGACCAACGGAACAGCCACACACCAGCCAACCCTGGCTCTTTCAGAGGGAGCCTTTTTAAATGTTGCACGTTTGTCTCATTTGAATATAAAATATTTGCTACCAGTGACTAATGCACTGCTGGAAGACCTCATTAAATCTCAGGTAACCTGCCAAGGCATTTTTCCAAGGAAACAAAACTGCAGGGGAAGAGCACCCAAGAGGGCATCTTGAAAGCCGAGATAGGAGAAGGCAGGATACTCCAGTCAAAGGCCAAGACAATCACACCCCCAAAGGATATTCTCCCTTGACTGGAGACTCTGGAAATGGTGTTTATTTGTTCACCTGCGTATCTCTTCCCACCCTCCACCATTCCTAATAAATGAAAAACATCTTTTACTTGAGATCTATTTCTTTAAATTTTAGTGAGGACCTTTGCATATCTTTATATACCATTTGTAACTTCTTTTTTCTGTGAATGGCCTGTTCTTACAGGTTTCTCTTAGACTGTTTGCCATTTTCCAAATGACTGGTAATTAAATTTACTCTTGCATATGTGCTGTCATTATTTTTACCAGTTTGTCTTTCACACTTGGCTCTGTTTTGGTGATTCCTCCCGCAGGTAGAAGTTAAAATTTTATTTAGTCAAGTGTACCAATCTTTTACTTTAAGGTTTCTGATTTTAATGTCAATAAATAGAAAAGCTTCCTCTTCTCCAAATACATTAAAATATTCACCCATATCTCCAGTACTTCCAGGGCTCCTTTTTTTTTTTTTTTTTTTAAGGTTTAAGTAGAACCTTTAGATCTAACGAGTTCATTTTTGGTCTGAAGGTTAAGGAAAGGTTAGAGTATTTTTTTTCTAAATAATAAGCCCATTTGGAAAACTCTGTAACCTCAGTATTTAGGACAGTAAAATTATACATGGTTGACATGTCTGTTAAATTATCAGAAGGGTGACAAAGCTACAAAACGGAAATAGGTCACATACAACAATGCATTCCATATAAAATGTGTTTGTGTATGAATTTATGTGATATTAATGTATAATAATGCACATTTTAATACGTAAAGTGACAGGTATTAACCAATATCAATTTAGTTATCACTAAATTGTAATTGTACGCCAACAACAGTAACAATAATAATAACTACTGTTTTTTGAGCACTTATTATGCTTCCCACTCTATACGTGCTTAAACATATTAACTCAGTCCTCAAAATAAGCCTATGAGGAGTTTTCATTCTATCTTAATTTTACAGATGAGAATACAGAGACACCAAGAGATGAAGAACCTTCCTCAAGGTCACACGACTAGCAATTGTCAGTCGTACTCTGGGATACAAGCACTGAGGGTCCTATGCCTTAACCACTACATTATCGTGTCTCACAAATCATTGTTGACCACAAAATAAAAAGAGCAACAGGCTGTTTTTGCTCTTAACATCCAAAACGTATACACATTTTACTGGGACATTCTGTACTTCTAATCTGATAATTGAATAAATATGCCCCCATCCCCACACTCAACCAAACTCCCCACACAAAATATGTACCTCAGAACCTAATAACACCTATGGTTACAATATCTGGTAGAGGAATTGTGAGGGTCAAACACAAGGTAACTCAAAACTTGATATCTCTCTCAACTAACCCACATTCCTTCATATCTTCTAAGATCAAAATCTCACCATGAACTGCAATAATTTCCAAGCATATCCTGATCTGGAGTGTGTATACTACAGAACTGCACTGAATAACTTGGTCTATGGAGAAAAATCAAAAATGATTTCTCAGCATTTTATACCATGTTTCCCAAAAACAAGACCTAGCCGGACAATCAGCTCTAATGCATCTTTTGGAGCAAAAATTAATAAAAAACCCAGTTTTATTTTACTATAATATAAGACTGGGTATTATATAATATAAGACTCGGTATAATATAATATAATATAATACCGCCCTTATGTTAATTTTTGCTCCAAAAGACACATTAGAGCCGACGGTCCGGCTAGGTCTTATTTTCAGGGAAACGTACTATAAATTAGATTTTTAAAGATTTAGACAAGATTACTCAAAATACTATTAACAACAGGCATCATTTTATTAACTCTAGTTGTTGTTTAGACAAATGAGTAGAACTTTCAGTTTCATGTTAGCAAAGACATTTCACTCCCTTCTCTCAAAATAGTAAAACCACAAAGACAACAGAAAACAAAACATAAACTCCAACTTCAATGAAATGAATAAGTGACTATAATCCAACATTTGAAGATAGAAAGCAGAAGGAGAAAACATTTTAGCAGAGAGAAGAAAAGTCAAGCCAATAACTACAAGCCAAACTGCCCTTGGAAATACTTAGGAAATGGAGGTACTGGGTACTTTGGAAGATGAAGTAAGAGCAGTTGCTAAAATGAAGGGGTATTTAGACTCTCAATCATTGTGGGCTGCATGTGGCTTTTACCAGCTTGGAAGAGCCAGCTCTGCAGTAACCTCATATTGGTAGCTTGAATCAACCATAGCGAGAGTATTCACACTACAGAAGTTGGCATATACTACAAATCAGAATTTTGTTTTGATTTTTTTGAGAGCTAGTTGATAAATGCTTACCAGCACACCATACCTCCCAAGTCCTAACTTTCACCACCTACTAGAAATCTGAGGTTTATTCTCCAGAGAAAGTGAACCATGGGGGTTTAAGACTCAGGCACAGCAGTCACAAAAGAGGGCAAGTGAGAAGTATGGTGCAGCAAACAGGGATAATATGTGAAAATCTGTATATTGATCACTCTTTTTCTTCAACCCCAGAACATCAGGCTTCAAATTTCATTCCCCTAGCAACAGACTGAGGATTCATCTCTGTGGAAAAATAAACTACCCAAGAGAAAAGATTTATATATAGATATTTTTTTGATGGGGGGAGGGGTCCTCAATGAAAATTCTAGTGAACTTGTCTGATTATCCTACAGTGAATTGGTCCATCCATGCATACAACAATCAAAAAAATTCATTTCCTAAGCGCCCTTTCCCAAGAAGCCATTACAGGATATGCCCCACCAAAAAAACAGACAAACAAACCCAGACAAAAGAAAAACGTGCATTCAGGAAACACAGGAGAGAGGCAATGTGCATTCCCAGAATGAGAGCTGTGCTGCAGACCTAGTGAATATAGTGCACACTGGGGCAGGAGGCAAAGGCTTTAAGAAGCAGGAATAAAAAAGGAACTGGTGAATTGTCTGAGTGCTTCAGCATGTGGAGCACCGTACTAAGAGATATTTTACAGAAGTGTTAGAGGATGTGAGAAGACAGAACCTTCAAAAAAAATTCAACAAAGGAAAAAAATGAGGCAATCATTTATCCGTGCTAAAGATGACAACAAAAATAAGAAGAGAAACGCAGTTACACAGTAGATCGCTCAACTGTGAAAAGCACTTACGTAGTTATCATAAGATACTGGAAAAAGATGTAACCAAAAATTTAGACATAATAAATTATGTAAAAAGAAAGTGAAATTTTTGACTTTACAACATAGACTAAATTATTCAGTGCAGCTTTGTAGTATACACATTTCAGATCAGGGCATGCTTGGAAATCATAGCAGTTCATGGTGGGATTTTGAACTTAAAGGAAGAGGAGGTATGAGTAAATATTCTAATATACCCTAATAGGAACTAAGTTGATTATTTAAGAAGCATATTACTTTCAGGTAAGGAAGTAAATATCAGAACAAACTACTAAAAACATTGAAATGGCTCTTCTAGTAAGTGGAACAAGGCAGTGAGAGAAGAGAAAAAAGAATGTTGGGTTTTTCTCTTCTGGATATCTACCCAAAGACTCTGAAAACATTTGTCTGTAAAGATCTATGTATCCCAATGTTCATTGCAGCATTTTTCATGATGGCCAAGACATGGAAACAACCAAAGTGTCCTTCGATAGATGATTGGCTAAAGAAGATGTGGCGCATATATCAAATGGAATATCACTGAAGCCATAAGGAAAGATGAAGCAATGTCATTTGTGACTACATGGGTGGACTTGAGATGATCATGCTAAGTGAAATAAGTCAGACAGAAAAAGCGAGAACCACACAACTTCCTTCATATGTGGGATATAAAATCAAAACCAACAAATGAACAAGACAAACAAAAACTCATAGACACAGACAACACTTTAGTGGTTACCAGAACGTAAGATGGGGGGAGGTGGTAGAAGAGGGTAAAGGGGGTCAAATATACAGTCTGCCAATTAGGTTTGCGAACTTGTTTGCAACAGTGTTGCTAAGCTTTTTGATATCAGAGGGATTATTCGTTATGAATTTGTACCAATTGGACAAACAGTTAACCAACTTTACTATTTGGAAGTGCTGGAAAAGCTGCGTGAAAAAGTTAGATGACCTGAATTTTCACCAACAATTCATGTTTCTTGCATCACAACAATGCACCAGCTCACACAGCACTGTCTGTGAGGGAATTTTTAGCCAGCAAACAAGTAACTGTATTGGAACATTCTCCCTACTCACCTGATCTGGCCCCCAATGACTTCTTTCTTTACCCCAAGATAAAGGAAATATTGAAAGGAATACATTTTGATGACATTCAGGACATCAAGGGTAATACGACGACAGCTCTGATGGCCATTCCAGAAAAAGAGTTCCAAAATTGCTTTGAAGGGTGGAGTAGGCGCTGGCGTCGGTGCATAGCTTCCCAAGGGGAGTACTTTGAAGGTGACTGTAGTGATATTCAGCAATGAAGTATGTAGCACTTTTTCTAGGATAAGTTTGTGAACTTAATTGTATGGTGATGGAAGGAGAACTGACTCTGGGTGGTGAACACACAATGCAATATATAGATGATGTATTATAGAAATGTATACTTGAAACCTATATAATTTTACTAATCAATATCACCCAACAAATTTAATATAGATTAATAAAAAAGAATATTGTGTTTTTACATGCTTTATAGAAGTATTTGACAATCATTTTCATGGAATACTTTCAATTTTTTTTTAATTTAAATAATTAAGAAATAAATAAAAATAAAATAGTTTTAAGTTATAGGCAACTCCAGAAAATGTGGAAATTATTCTGATATTCTAGTAATAAATGGATTTCTACATTGTAGCAGTGGGAATATTTTCCAAATCAGGAAAGATCTGGTTAAAACATCTTGCGATAAACTGAATGTTGATCATTGGGTACCATAATTAAAGTCTTGCTTAGTAATATATCATTAGATAAGAGAACCTATGATAAACAGGTCAAGAATAAATCAGGACAAATTTATCTTCTGACCTTATCTTTTGAGGGAGGCCAGAATTTTTACTGGGACAACCACACTAACTCATCAAATGTTCATAACAGACAAAATTCATGTACCCTTTGTATATCTCTAAATTTATTTTCTAATGAAGATGAAGAAAAGCCTTTTCTTTTCATAGTTCTCTTCATACTTTTTATTTTCTGTTTCAAAACAGCAATTTAACTGTGAGAAAATAAATTTCATAATTAGAGAAAATTACTGAGGAGGGCAATTTATAGTGGAAAGAATAGGAGCCTCAAAATTTACCAGCAAGAAAGAAAGAAATCATTCTTTCTGGAAGTTTAGTGGGGAAAAGACTGAGAAATTCAATGGTAGCAAGTGTTATGGGGGAAGACATTTTCCAGATACGGGAAATCTACAACATTCAAAAGCTAAGGAAAAAGACACAATTTAAAAAGAAAAAGAAAAAAACAGGTTGGATAGTGGTTTGAAAGGAACTAAAGATGGAATTGGATAAACTGAAAAGCCAAAGTGGAGGAGTTTACTTTCCAACCAGTGCCCCCATTCCTGTGAAATGCAAAGAAAGATATTAACTATCTAGAGACATGTTTCTCAGGTAAACAAAAGAAAATATGAAGGATATTTCCTGGATGGCCTTAGTTATTGAGTGAAAGAAAGGACCCAGTCATCTGCTAAGAGGGAAGTTAGGTCTGGGAAATTATAAGAGAGGACAGAATTGAGAAGAGTCATTCTCCAAGAATGGATCGTCAGGCATCCCCAAAGATCATTCCCTGGACCAGGGAAAGGCTGGCCGCACCAAGAATCACTCAGGGGAGGGGTCAAAGAGAAAAGATTCTCCAGCTCCATTCTCTAAAACTCTGACTCAGTAGTTTCAGGATGAAACTAGAGAATCAGTTTTTAACAGGCTCCTCAGGGGATTTCTATGAGTAGCTAAGTATGAGAGTTATTGGATAGGGATTCCCAAGATACAAATAAAAGAATTACAAATGGTATAAAAGGTATCAGTGAGGCCACAATGTAAAAATTTGCAATGAGACATAGTTATTAGATTTGTCTCAAAAATGGAAGGAAGAGATAAAGCAGCATCATGAGGGCTAATAATGCACACAATAACTGGGAATTACAGCGCGTTGAGTTGGACCACCTCTCGCCTTCTGGTTCCATGGTAAAAATGAATAAAATCAACATACAAAACTTCATTTCTCATTCTTTTTCATTTAATCCATTTCTTCATTGTTTTTATTATGGCAAAGTTGGTATACAAGATCATATATATTTACGGTGTACATTATAATTCAATATTTGTATATATTACTTGGTGTTCACCATGGTTAGTCTAGTTACCATCCATCACCATACAACCATTTTTAACCAAAAATAGATCACTCCTTTCATTGAGAAAATCATTACCTCAGTCCACGTGGGCACTTGTGTCCTAGGTCAGTCCTTAGCTTGACTAAAAGGAAAACACGTAATTTGGTTCCTCTTTTGGCTACTTTGCTAGTGAATTTCTAATGCTGCATTTTTTAGTGTTTTAAAATCAAATATCCAAACTTAATGATATATTTAAGTCTAGTCTAATCCCTGCCCTTGGAATTCTTATAGAGTTTTCAGCAAGACACGGGTACCCTACAATTTTAGAAAGTGAGTACTCACTACAGAGATGTAATAGTTGTGTTTGTTTGTTTGTTTGTTTGTTTGTTAAATTAAAAGCTCACATCCTTAAATTTGTGTCAGAAATCAATAGAGAGAAAGGCCAAATAAAATCACCTACTCTCCCATAAATGTATACTTACATAATTTAAATGATACTCTTCTGATCCTAGCTACTGCTTCTAAGTCATTTAATTAAAGCTATATAATTCAGTCAAAGTAGAAATCATAGTATTTAAAAATAACTTGAACAAATTGAAATAAAAAAATACTATTAAGGCACAATGGGAAGAAAGACAGTGTGGCCGTGTGTAACAGAGCATAGTAGAAATGATCTTTTGTCACTGAAACAATAATACTGTTTTCTCCCCGAGTGCAGCCTTCTTTTCAGCCCAGAAAGTGAAGAAATGTACACATAATCAATTTAAGCAAATTACTAAGGCAGGCGATCCATGGCTTTATAAAGTAATCTCTGACACAATACTACATTCTGAGAAGCAGCCAGCTGTTGTCAAGCCTTAATGAAAAATGCCAGATAAGTGACTACTTCAAAACGCAGAAACTGGCCTGATTAAATCAATGAAATTCTATCAGATTTTGATATCATCTGGAAAGGAAAATCTAGCCTCCTTCTGAATGCTGAAAAACATCATTTCTTTAATCAAGAAATTTCCTCACTAAAAGTTATGACATTTAGTCAATTTAATCATTAAGGTGTCAGTTATTTTTTTTTTGTTTTCTGAATTATGTGCCCGAGTTCCTTTGATTTATTTTCATTAAGCAGAAAAAAAAAACTGTGTCACATGCAAAATGTCACCAAACCCATGCTTGACATTTGAAACTACACCACCTTGGAAGTCTTTAGTTCTTCTTTTTTAGACCTGAATTCTACTTCATTGGCTATACATCTTTCATAAAAAGGAAATTTACTTCTTATGAATTTTCAAAGAAAAAATTTAGAGAAAGTTAAGAAATAGGAATATGCTTCTGTTTATACAGTTAAGAAACATACCGTTAGGACACTGGTATTCAACCCTGGCTCCACCTTTATGTCATCTGTGAGCCTTTGGAAACTAATACCCCGTCTCACCCAGATCAAGTCAAACTTCTGAGTGTGAAGCCTGAGCAGCGGTGTCTCTGAGCTTCTTTAAGCTTCCAAGGTGCTTCTAGTGCCGCCGACTTTGAGAATCATTACTCAGGACACTGACTCTCAAGTTTGGCTGCACATTGGTATGACTTGGGGGCAGGGGCTCAAAACACTGATTCTTTGGTCCTGTTTAGGGCTGAATTGTGTCCCCCACCAAATTCATATCTTGAAGTCCTACTAGTGCTACATCTAGTACCTCAGAATGTGACTGTACTTGGAGACGGATTCTTTAAAGAGGTTAAATTAGGTCAGTATGGTGAGCCCGAAAACTTATAAGGGTAGGAGTCCTTACAAGAAGGAGACATTAGGACACAGAGAGGTACAGAGGGAAGACCACGTGAAGGACCGGGGAGAAAAGAGCCGCCATCAACAAGCCACGATGAGCGGCCTCAGAGGAAACCAACCCTGCGGACACCTTGATCTTGGCTTTCTAGCCTGCATCCAGAACTATGAGAAAATAAATCATGGAAAATAAGTAAATAATCATGAGCCACCCAGACTGGTACTTTGTTATGGCAGCTCTAGCAAACTAATACAGGTCCCATCCCCAGAATTCTGATTTCCTAGGCATGGAAGCAGACAGGGATCATGGCACTTTCAAGGCTCCTCGAGTGATTTTAAGGTGCGTCCGGGGTTGAGAGGGATTGCTGTAGGAAGCCTGAAGTTGGACTTGACCTGTTTTCTACTTGATGTTAACTTGAGAGAGCAGCTACTTACACTCTGTAACATTTCCCTACCGAAGCTATTAAATGGATATAACTGAGACATTGAATAGAAACTTTTTTGTATTTTATTGAGGACTTTGCTCCACCCAGTTAAGAACTCCCACAAGAGACAGTTCCATTGACTCTCTGTCTCACCTCCAGTCTCACCCCTGCCAGTGGAAGGTATTTTTTTTCTTATGATAGTAAGGTGTTTGTTTCCTGTCATTCACAAATGTAGTTTACAAATCCTCTATTTTTTTTTTTTTTTTTTTGTCTTTTCACTCTTTACTGCTGCCATTTTTGTCTCTATGTAATTGAAAAATTTACATGATTATTTCAAAACATGGATTTTTTAAATAAGTTCAATGTTAATTTGGAGTGCAACAGCTATATGTTTTCTTTCTTCCCGCCTACTTGTGGTCTCATGGCTCTGAGTCACCAAACCTCAGATCCAATCAGTTCTGGCACAAAATTAGCTGTGTGACCTTCAGGAAGTTATATAAATTCTCCAAGCTTCTAGGCAGTCCCCTAAAAGGATTGGGTATGTGTTCCCCTGGCTCTTTTCCTCCTACCTGCTGATGGGAGATGGTAGCAAATGAAGTCTAGGGCCCAAAATAGAAACCATGTTTTGAGGATAGTAGAAGAGCCCAAGCAACTGTAGAACCCCTGCCTACCTTAGACTTTACTTCAGAGAAAATTAGATGTCTGTCTTGTCTGAGACATTCTATCTCGGGACACATTACAGCAGCATAGCTTGTACCACGTTCTAACCATCGTGAGAGAAGAGTTTGAAGAACAGAAAAGGTGGAAGTTAGAAGATCAGTTAGCAGGTTGCTGCTACCATCCAGGCATAGGAGTTGGTGTCTTGGCCTAACACAGTGGCACTGGAGATGGACTTGGAAAGTGGGTGGAGTAAAAGTACATTTTGGAAGCACAGTCAGTGTGATTTGATGATGCTCTGAATGTAGAAGGAGGTGTCAAAGATGGATTCAAGGTTCTAAGAAGATAGATTGTTTATTTATAAAGACTAGAAGAGAAGCATATTTCTAGGGGAAGATCAAGAAATTTAAACATGTAAACCCTGAGATGTCTGAGACACAAACATGGAGCTGTCACATGTGGGTTGAAGGTATAAGCCTAAAGTTCAAACAAGTCTGTTCCAGGGGTCATTTGGGAGTAACTTCTCTACTCATCACCAGCCTTGGAATCATTGCCCAGCCCACCCCAAATGCAAAGGGCAAAGCAACACAGCCATTCAAATACCACCTTCAATGCTTTGTGAACAGTAGGAGGCCCCAGTCAGTCATTCCTCTACATGGAAAAGCCATAATTATTTTTTATCTTTCCTTTGAGTTCTTTACAGACTTTTCTCTTTGGGAATCATTGGCTTAAGTTTTTAATCCTAATGTCAAACACCTGATTAATTTCTATTCAATCTTTTATTGTAACTGTTTGTTTTCAAAGTTTGTGTTTGTTTTCAAAGTTCTATGTCTAAAGTTTATTTCAAAAGTGTCTTTGTCCAAACAATTCAGTGGCCAATATGGCAGAGAACATCCAGGGGGCTTGGTGACCGCCATCTATAGAAGTAGCTGGCGAGAGAGGAGAGACGGACGAGGAGAGAGATGAGCTTTATAAAACTTTATCCATGAGTCAGAACTTAAACTTAACGCCTCTCTCATCTGAAAGTACTCATTCAAATAGTATCAATCATCTTAATAGTGCTTTTGAACACGAGGGAGAAAGAGAAACCTCCTGATCTGATTGCTATGATTATGCGAAAGGCATTGTGGACGTGCATATGCTGCCTTCACAAGGTCGAAAGCATGAACAGTAATTTCCTTCTCCGCTGTAATGGACACTCCCCCACTACAACTGCACATTCATCAACTTCCATGAACTCGGGGAGAGTGGGTTCAGGATCCATTAGATATTTTATTATATGATCCTTTCCTCACACTGCTTTCAAAAGAGCTGAAGAAAGAAATCCTTTGGAAGACATCTTCCTGTCCTTTCGCAGCCTAGACGGCATCCTAACAAAAAACCACTTGCTGGCAAACCAGACTATTTTCCCAAGATAAGAGAAGGAATCATAAACACATTCATTTTAAAGTACTCGTTTTTTACCCATAGCTGCTAATATTAAATGACAGGTGCCATACATTCTAATTGGCTGAGATGCATTAGAGTTAAGAATGTTGAACCAAAATGCTCTCACATTTGCCTTACAGATTTCTGGAAGCATCTCACAGCATGTATCTCTGCAGCTATAACCATTTTTAACCAAGCTTACTCTTCCAGGAAGTTTATTTTAGGCTCAGAAATGTAAATACTGTGTGTGTGTGTGGGGGGGGAACCAACATAAAGACTTTACAAAATCATTATATAACGCAGGGCATAGTTTGGGACAATATGTAAAATAATGAAAAACTATGAACATCAAGAA
Organism: Rhinolophus sinicus; assembly: GCF_057876585.1. Classification (NCBI taxonomy): domain Eukaryota; kingdom Metazoa; phylum Chordata; class Mammalia; order Chiroptera; family Rhinolophidae; genus Rhinolophus; species Rhinolophus sinicus. The sequence continues at coordinate 180,715,422 of NC_142517.1, read as the reverse complement.
CCTTTCTCCCACTCTTGTCCAAGACACACCTTGATCCTAAGTCACTCAGCAGACTCAGTTCCATTAACGTCCATCAGTCATTATCCATGATAATGAAGAAGCAGAACAAATGATCAATGCACCAATAACCCTCATTTTGCTTAAACATCCCAGCTTTTTCCTCACCAGGCTTTCTAAAATTGGCAATTAATCTTTTTATTTCCCTTTCTACCAGCTATAGAGGAATTAATATATAGAAATGACACAAAGATCAGACGAGGGGCAGAAACAAAAGGAGGAGAAAAAAGGGTAACTTTGATAATTCTCCAACTAGATAATGAGATCCTGAATAATTAAGAATCAGCTCGGAATTGGTACCCACCCCACGCATTGAAATTTTTAAAAGTTCTCTTTCCAGAGCCTTAACCAAGGGCCTTTAAAATAGCAGAAAGTCTGTAACTGATTCTCTCACATATGCTGTGTTTCTAGGAGCAGATACTTTTAAATATTTCCTCTATTGATTGCTTGTTTTTTTACAGATTGACCGTAGGCCTCACCGAAGGAGAAAAATAAAACCAACAGACCTGAGCAAAGCAAGATGCCTTCCCTGTTTGCTGTGATCTCTCTTTCCATTTAACATTCACAGTGAAGTGCTTAAAATTCTGTCTTGTTTCTTCACCGTTCTGAACCCCGTCTTCCCCCACTTTAATATTAACTTGAGGCCACAGACTGTACCTCACTTTGAACCTCTGTGATACTTGGAATAGCATGTTACTCATAGTAGGTGACTCAGGAATAGCTCTTGAATTAAACTGAATTAAACACATCCCTCTACACACACACACACACACACACACACACACACACACACACACACACACTAATGGGTTATCAAGAAGCATAAGTACCTGGAAATGGGGAATAACTGTGTTCAGTGCAGTAGGATAGCAATTCCTAAACCATCAAAAGCTGAAGAAAATACCCTGGTTCCTGCACAACCTCCTTCCACAGGATGAGAGTGTGGAAACTAGCCACATCTCCTCAGATGTGGAATGGGTCATTAAGTACCAGAGGACCCTGCAATCAATATGAGTAACAATAGCTGAACAGAGAAAATGTAGGGTGGATAACAGAAGCCTAAAAAGGAGAAACTGGTAATTATTTGGGTCCTTCAGTAACACCATGTCTTACTTACCATTCAAGAGAATTTCATCTAAAATAGGCCAGTCCTGATCCAAGATGGGCATTTGATAATCTCCCCCTAAACAAAATTGGGAATACATACGTAAAGTGGCCCCAGCTCTCTGGTTTCAATAACCTCCCCTAACTCCTTCGGCCTCTCCATTTCCCCTTTCGTGTCCAACTAACCTTGTAGTAACAAAAAACATTCAAGAAAATTGGCTATCATATGCTTTATATGATAGCTTTATACTTTACACTGAATTTAAACCTGGGACTAAAGAGCTCTGTCCTATGGTTAAAAAAAAAAAAAAATCAGGTGCTGGGTTGGTTGGTTAGTTTGTTGATAGACAGATTAGCTGGAGGAAGGCAAGATGTCTGTTCTAATGTCTGTGAAATCATACTCAATAAGGCCATCTCTAAAAAGGAAGACAGAAACCCCACCAAGACCATCTGTGTGAAGGTACTGGTAGCTTCTGCCATGAAAGGGAAAAGAATGGGGGGAATTTGGATGGAGAAGTTAGTAGCTTAATTAAGGACCTACCAGTGTAGGCTGCCTTATAAACTTTTGCTTCCCACAGCAACAGCTGAACCTCTCCACTCCTGTAATTCTAATCCAGAGAAAAAGAGACAAAAACTTGAAATGTCCTCAGAGTACTATAAATTATAGCAACAATTCTAGACTGCTGCTCTAAGATGAGCCAGGCAACAAGAAAGTGTATGATAAAGATCACTTCCACCCGCCAGATCTACACACTTTCATAGGGACAGAGAGCCGAGGTTGGGCTGCTGGCAATAGACACTGCTTAGTCTCCATCTTTCCTTCTAAGACACCTCCCACTGCCCTTTCACTGTCAAGGTGGTGCTCATTGTTATTCCAGCCAGAATTTACCCATTTAAGAAAACAAGCACAAACTGTGACTTGGCCCAAACCCCTCGCTTACCTTCCCTGACACTTACCTTCCCTGCCATCCTCCAGTCAACCGATCCCATGTGATCCTGCTGTCAACAGCCTTTGCTCACTAGGAGCTTTGACACAGAATAAAGCATGAGTATCATAAAGAGCGACTTGCTACATCATTCAGTAGACTACCTTTATAGAAAGAAGATACTAGAAGATAAAATAAACCAAACAAACCTTTAACAGATAAAAAGAAAAACTTTGATAGCACTGGTTTCCTCTTTCTGTAAAAACTGTGAAATACAATTTTAAGAAAGCTGTAAACATGCCCTGCAAAGTGTGTCCTGGCATTGCAAAATGCTTCCTTGACAATTATGGAGGCAGATGACCTACTGGATTACAGAGTCGCCCTCATTGATTGTATTTTATAACTCATCAGGCCTGACCACTGATAAAAGTAGCTATTTGATACAAATCAATAGACTAGAGATCTATGAACATATATCACTTTTCCTAAACTTACAATGTAATGAAAAGTATCAAAAAATAAAGCATAGTAGAAGTACGAGGTCTCAGTGGACTAGAACTGAAAACCCAGAAACAAATCCACATATATATGGGCAGATAATTTTTGACAGAGACAAAAACACATTGGAGAAAAGACAGCCTCTTCAATAAATGGTGCTGGGAAAATTGAAAGCCACATGCAAAAGAATGAAACTAGACTGCTATCTATCACTGTGTTCCAAAATGAACTCAAAACATATCAAAGACCTAAACATAAAACCTGAAACAATAAACTACGTAGAAGAAAGCATGAGTGCTAAATTTATGGACCTTGGATTCAAAGAGGGTTTTATGAATTTGACTTCAAAGACAAGGGAAGTAAAAGCTAAAATAAACGAATGGGACTGTATCAAGCTAGAAAGCTTCTGCACAGCAAAAGAAACCATCAACAAAATAGAAAGGCAACCAACCAAATGGGAGAATATTTTTGCAAACAACGCTTCCAATAAGGAGCTAATATCCAAAATATATAAGGAACTCATACAACTCAACAACAACAAAAAAAAACAATCCAATTAAAAAATGGGCAGAGGACTGGAACAGACACTTCTCCCAAGAAGACATACAAATGGCCAACCGATACATGAAAAAAATGCTCAACTTCACTAGCTATTAGGGAAATGCAAATCAAAAGTACAATGAGATACAGGGGTTATCACTTTGTGAGGGGTATAAATGTCTAATCATTATGTTGTTTTGTACACTTGGAACTAATTTTAAAAAAGAAAAAAAACTAAAAGGAGCTACATCACACCTGTTAAACGGCTATTATTTACAAGACAAGTAATAACAAGTGTTAGAGAGGTTGTAGAGAAAAAGGAACCCTCATAGACTGCTGGTGGAAATGTAAATTTGATACAGCCACTATGGAAAACAGCATGGAGGTTCCGCAAAAAATTAAGACTAGAACTACCATATGACCCAGCAATCCCTCTTCTGGATACCTGACCAACAATATAAAGACATTTATCCATAAAGATAATATGTACCCCAATGTTCATTGCAGCATTATTCATGGTGGCCAAGACATGAAAACAACCAAAATGTCCTTCGATAGAAAAGATGAAATTCTGCTATTTGCAACAACATGAATGGATCTAGAGATTATTATGCTAAGCAAAATAAGTCAGACAAAAAAAGCCAAGAACTATACAACTTCACTCATATGTGGGATATAAAACTGAAATCAGGGCCGGCCTGGTGGCTCAGGCGGTTAGAGTTCCGTGCTCCTAACTCCGAAGGCTGCCGGTTCAATTCCCACATGGGCCAGTGGGCTCTCAACCACAAGGTTGCCAGTTCAATTCCTCGAGTCCCGCAAGGGATGGTGGGCTCTGCCCCCTGCAACTAAGATTGAACACGGCACCTTGAGCTGAGCTGCCTCCCGGATGGCTCAGTTGTTGGTTGGAGTGTGGGCTCTCAACCACAAGGTTGCCAGTTCAATTCCTCGACTCCCGGGTGGGCTGCGCCCCCTGCAACTAGCAACGGCAAGGAGCTGAGCTGCGCCCTCCACAACTAAGACTGGAAGGACAACAACTTGAAGCTGAACAGAACCCTCCACAACTAAGATTGAAAGGACAACAACTTGACTTGGAAAAAAGTCCTGGAAGCACACACTGTTCCCCAATAAAGTCCTGTTCCCCTTCCCCAATAAAATCTTAAAAAAAAAAAAAAACTAAAAAAAAAAACCTGAAATCAACAAAGGAACAATACAAAGAAACAAAAACTCATAGACACAGACAACAGTTTAGTGGGTACTAGAGGGTAAGGGGGAGGAGGAGATTGAAGAGGGAAAAGGTGGTCAAATATATGATGAATTATAGAAACGTACACTTAAAACCTATATAAGTTTACTAACCAATGTCACCCCCAAAAATTTAATAAATAAAAATTAAAAAATAAAAGTCTATCAAGCTAAACAAAGAGAAAAAATGAGGTCTCTTAATAAACTATTAAGAAAGAAAATAAAAGACCCAGTTATTTCATTTTTAACCCCTTAATCTTCACATATTCAAAGACATAAAATATGAAAGAACCCAAATATCTTTCTCTCAAGATACTACACCAAATAGCTTGACTGCAAATCATCTGAGGTTGAGTTCAGTACTATCATTTGTATGTATTTTATTTTGTGAAGAACAGCTCTGTTGGAGTAGTGCTTCTAATGACCAAAATTGCATGGTTTCTTGAAGCAATGTAGTAATTGAAGATTCTCCTTGATTGATATTTTCAAAAGCATCTCTTTAAAATGGGAGGTTGGGATATGTGGCAAGTCTTACATGCTAAAAGGCCACTATCTTCTTTTATAAAAGTGTAATCTGGTTAAAAGAACACAAATGGCGCATTTGCCATTTCAAACCACTTTAAAAACTTTTCATTTGTTCATATTCATGAAGAGCAATAATAATGTAATTTTCTTTACTCCAGAAGTTCTAAGACTAGTAGTCATTTGCACAAATTACTACGTATTCTTCCATGCAGATTCACCCCATGGGAATGACTTCTCTCTCATGCCGTGAGATATTCATGTATTACAGGGAAAAAAATGGCAACAGAACAACTTTAGGAAATGTTTGATTCAAAAAATGAATTGGTATTACATATATTATTTTCTCTTTTTTTCCCATTATCCTATAACTTCACGCTGATAAAGCAGAGAAAGGATGAGAGATGATGCAAGTCAAAGAATGACAAAGATGGAAGAAGTGACGCAAGTACAGTATTTTGTATCATTCACTTTGCTTGTTACCTAGCGCTGTTTTTATCTTTTTTACATGGCTATTCATGAGAATTTGCATCTTTCCAAAATCCAAAAGCATAGTTTTCCCATCCTTTCTTCTAAAATCACAATACTATATAAATCGCCCAGCTTTCAATTATTCCTATAAAATATCTTTAACCACTCATATCCCTCTGTCTAACTTCCTGACGCTTCTGAAAGCTGACAGGAGAAGGGGGAAGAATTCTTGCTGAGGCTCCCAATGAGTCACTGTGAGTCACAGAAATGGGTGAGGCCATTCCTGCTGTTCTGCTAATAACAGAGCTGCAATCACTTCCAAGTGAAGAATGGAGGCTGCCTGGCCACTGAACAAGGAATGGAAGATGGGAAACATCTTTACTCACCAGTGGAGGAACATCCTGCCTAATCATGGGGAAGGTGGAACTGTTTATGAGACCGCTAGTATAAATGAATAAAACCAAAAGTGGGGGAGAGTCGTGTATAATAAATGTCACTGTGGGACAAATAAGCTACAAAATTGCTGACCTAGAACCTTGGTTTATTCATGAACATAATTTAAAAACTAACAATTCAGCTCAAGCATAAACACTAGTAATTACAGGATCTCATTTATATATTACCGTGTTTCCCAGAAAATAAAACCTAGCCAGATAATCAGCTCTGATGTGTCTTTTGGAGCAAAAATTAATATAAGACCCGGTATTATATTGTTATATTATATTATATTATATTATATTATATTATATTATACTCTAGCTTATATTATAGTAAATTAAGACTAGGTCTTACATTAATTTTTGTTCCAAAAGACGCATTAGAGCTGATTGTCCTGCTAGGTCTTATTTTCAGGGAAACATGGTAGACACATGCCTCTGTTAAAATGTTCTCATTCTAGAAAAGTTAATAATAAAGAAAAGTATAAAGAAAAAAAATCACCAAAGGGAAAAAATATCATCAAACATATTAAGACAATGATTACTGACATGCCGGTGTATTTTCTCCAGAGAGTTTTCTAGGTGTATGTATTTTTACATTGTTGTGCCCAGATATGTGCATAATTGTGGATCCTGTTATTTCATTTCCTATTGTAACTCTTAAGTTATTAACAACTCTTTATAAATATCATGTTGGTGACTGAATTTAATCTTGAAATTAAGCAAAAGTAGAGACAGTGATTTAACACACCAAAAAAGGAAAGTTCAAAGATATATTTCCATCATTAACATTTCATCATAGTGTTCTCATAAGTACTTTTTAAATTGTGGGGTCTAGTGTAATTTAAAAGCAAAGGAAGAAGGGACAGTTGCCTAACTGGGTTAGCAACACTTTCTAAACAACAATCTATTTCAGAAATCTTCAGAGCTAAAAACTGTACCATTGACAATATTGTTAGCACGCATTCCACTCAAACATCTCGATTATCCAAAACATATTCCAAGCACTGGCTAACATCTATGTTGCTTCTTAAAATATCTAATGGGGTCAAGAGAGAATTTTTGTATCACTAACTGCCTGGAAGCTCCTAACCGCTCTTCAGTTAGGATTTACTACCAAATAAACATTTGTTTGCTTAATGCCAATGAGTGCAGAGGCAAGAAGATTTAACCTTGACACTTAAGCCAGTCATGTTGAATGATAACATCAATTATCATTCAGAAAAAACTGCGTTGTCCAAAATGAAGAGTTAAAATATATCATTCTGCATGTTTGTCCACAATACAATGTATTCAGCAAGGCTAAAGGAAAAATTGACACTTGTATGAAGAAAGAAAGGTTCTGAAACTGCATACCTTTAGTTGAAATACATGTGCATAATAACAAATGCAGATCTAAAGCAAGTACCAATTCAAAAAAATTTCATATCATCAATTTTCAATTAAAATGACCCTTGGTTCCAAATTTAAGTTTAATAGTTTATGCATGTCTCAAAAAACAAGTCCTTATTTGTGCTTTTCCTAAATGAGAAAAAATCTACACCATATTTGTTTATTAATTTTCACATGAGCCCATCATAACTTCACTAATGCTAATTATAAGTATCTGGGTTATTACCAACAAACCACATAACGTTAAATTTTTTCATAATACATGCAGATATTGATACTCAAATAATTTCTTCTTAGGAACAGAACCACACCATCCAACCTGTGGGGAAAATATTACTATCACACCCACACACATTTGAATCAGAAATCTGATCCATGAAGAAAGCTGCCTACTGAGAATCCCTCCTCCCAAATTGTCCTTCCAAATGAGACAAGTTTCTAAATCTGGAAACCAAAGTAGCCATTTCTCCAAAATTTGTGTAATGATGCCCTCTAAGTTGACTTAAATAATATAATACCTGGCTATTTTCCTTGAAAAAGCTAATTTTGTTTATTACAATGCTCCTTGTGGCTTTCTATCCTTCTTCTTTGCATTACTAGCATTAGCAAAAGGCCAAAGGTAACCTTAAAAATGAGAATGTGAAGTCATACCAGCTAAATTAATACTTGAAATCCTAAAAGGAGGAGACTGACAGAAGGGGGTGAATGTAGTAAGGAGGGGTTCACTGGCAGCTCCAACGTGAGTTTAAGTGATGAATGGAGACAGAATTAAACAACGTTGAATTACATAGTGAGAAAGCCATTCCCTTTTCAGTTCTCTTTCAACCCTTTGATTACATCATGGAGAACAGCTAAGTTTGGTGCCAGTCTTTAACACCACTTTAACAGAAACTGTGGCAGATGGAAGATGACCATGAATCCTTTGCCATTCTTCTTCTTGAATCTGGACTGACCTTCGTGACCCCTTAACCAACAGAAATGACTAAGATGTTATGGGACCCCAGAGGCTAAGTAATAAGAAGCCCCATCATGTCCGTCCAGACCTCTGTGAACACTTATTCTTGGAAACCAGCTGCCATGTGTGAAAAGGACAAGTCTCATGAAAAAGCAATGTGTAGGCACTCCAGTAAATAGTCCCAAGGGAAATCTCAGCAAACAGTCAGTACCTACTGCCCAGCCAAGTGAGAGAGCCATCGTGACATCCAGCCCAATCTAGCCTGCAAATGAATCCTGCCCCAGCAACTGACAGAAATTGTGTGAGATACCCCGGCGAGAACCACCAGAAGACCCAAGTCAACCCACAAAACCATGAGAGATAGTAATAAAATGTTATTTTAAGCTACTAAACGTTGGGTGGTTTGTTTTGCAGCAACTGATAACCAGAACACTTCCTGTTCTCCCTTTTCAAGAAAAAGAGAATAGACTCAGCAAGTGCAGAGGCTAATAGAAAATAGAAAATGACTCTTTTCTTTTCACCTTATTCATGTTTATAGCAATTGATAGTGGGTTTTTTATTTATGGTAATGATTGAAAAGAAAAATTTAATATGAATATATATAAGTTAAAGAGGTTTTTTATTATCAAGTAAATTATAATTTGAGTTTGAAACCTTATAAAAAATGTAACGGTGAATAGCTCTGAATGGTTGACATTTGGGAAGTATTGCACAAAGAGATGAAGAATGCTAACGTGAAAAGTTTCTAAAAGAAGAGACTGGGATCAGGAAAAAGAGATCTGTTATTTTCCTTAGGGAAGTAAAATGGCAGTGCAAAGTGGGTTCAGATGTTGGTTTAGCCCATGTTTGACACATTCTAATGTTTTCTGCTCAGATGTCACCACTCATTCCTGAGTTTTCACTGCAGAATCTGAAGGCAGTTCTGACCTCTCCCACAGGGTGGTTTAGGGACTCTATAGCATTGCTCTCCTGATATTGAGTCTATCCACATACTCTTTAGAAGTTAAAACAAAATCACAGAGAGCCCACTGAAGTTGGACACGTTATTTGCTGACATGCTGTGAATAGGAAGTTGACACACACTGTACAATAGCAAGTAAGGATTCATAAAGATGAGAGAAAACAGGGCCCCTCAGAGCAAACCAAGAGCCATAATGGACAGACAATACAGTTTGAATACAATGAAAGATGACCTTCAAAACAAGATTTAATTTGACTCAGAATGTGTTTGGAATACAGGAGAAAAGAAAATGGATATACTATGAGAGCAGTGACTTTAAATATTATACTTAAGAGCGTTTGAAACGTAGAAAAATTAGACCCTTGGTTAGAAGACAAATCGAAATAAGAAAAGGCTACTGACAAAGGTGTGGGAAGGTTTTGGCAGAAGGTTCTTCAGAAACAGTGAATGAGTGAATGAGTAAGTGAGTGAGTAAGTGGGAAAATTGTAATTTAAGTACAACTAATAGACAATTAACATTTGTGATAGATATCCTTGGATTTTTCTAAGTACCAAAACAGCATATGATTTCCTCTATTCAATACAGACTTGAGAAGAGGTAGGTACAGAATTTTTCTTTGGCTGTAAGCAGCTCCAATAAACTAGCCTTGCATTCTCAATGTTATATTTATGATTTGACAGAATTATAAATTACTGCATTGCAGACCTTAAGGTTCTTTCCCAAATTCTGGAAGCTAAAAATGCTAAATCTGGGAAAGCCAAGAGTCTACTGTATTCACTTGAGAAGAAATTTCTTCCCAGAAGCTGAACACTGATGACTGATTAAGTAATCCACTGGCTAGAACTGAACCACACTACCCAAAATTCAAGCTAGCTGATTTTTTTTAACTAACTGAGTTTTAAAATTTCCCCAATACGCTTTTATAGCATGCGAACAGACCTTCCATACACAACTAGAAAAAAATATATTTTTTACTTTATCACCCAATTAAACACAGACTTTTTTCAAATACTTAAATGTTTTCTGTGTGGAAATTTGCATGTGTTATTGATAATTTCCTAACCAATACATTCATACTTTGGAGATTATTTAGTATTATATCACCATTCACAAAAGTCCATCAGGAAAAATTGAGAGGAATTCTTAATCTTTTTCATTATAAACCATGTTTTCTATCTTAAAAACACACATTTTTATGCTACATCTCAGGATAGCCTACTGTCCTAATTTATTCAACAAATTGATAGGAAAACCAGGGCTTGAAATCTGTATTCTCTTCACTTTATTCTACATTCAGTTCTAGGTCTCACCCAATTATTATGGAAACCCTAAGTGTTTAGTCTGTAAGTGCTCAGAATTTTCAGTCAACCACTTAAGTCCTCAGAATATAATGAACACTTTTCTACTTATGACCCCCAAAATGAGAAGAAGGATTAACTGAGTTGCTGACAGGCCAAGCTGCACAGTGCTTCAAGCATGGCTCTAGAGATATTTCAGCTCTGGAGGACCCTCAGTAAACAGTGTAAGCACACTAGGCTTCAGTTTCCTTGTCTGTAAAGTGTTGGAAATAATAGGATTTCTCATGGAGTTGTTGTGAGGATTAAAGAGAGTGATATGTATAAAATACTTTATACAACGCATGGCAGAGTAGGCACTATATATTTTTTAGCTGCTATTATTATTGTTATTCTTATTAGAATTTACCATAATTCAAATTAACTCAAATCTAAAGGTGAATCTACCAGAGCTTCCTACATTGTCAATACCAATGGAAGTTGCACCTGAAAAGATGTTTGCATATTGTGATATAGCTGCTTTCAATTCCCCAATAATTAAGACCTTATCCATCAACCCACACTTAATATCTCTATCAGTGCTCAGAATTCTGTAGATAGGCTGCTTTCCTTAAATAACACAGCCCAAATGAAAAGGGGAAAAATACAGAAATATGAAATATAGAGAGAATAACACAGGATTGTAAGGTACCAACTATGAGATCTGTAGAAATTCTGAATGAGACCAATGTGGGCCAGAGAAGTCAACTGATATTTTAGAAAAGATACACAATTTCTGTTAGACCTTAAACTCAAAGAAGGGCATTTCGTGTTGAGAAAGAATGTGATTAAAGGTACAGAAGCAGGAACAAGAGTAGGGCACGCAGGGAAATTACATGATAAAACAGAGAGATCTTGGTGGGGAAGTAAAAATACATTAAAAGAATAAGCTAAATAAACTAAAAGAGTGTTTATTTATTTAGTGAATTTTAATTTTCAACTTTTATCTATTTGTTTAATTAATTAATTGCCTTTGTTAGAAGCTTACACCTGTCAGAATTGAATGTGAGTACATTTATAATCAAGGCGTACATTCTTATCACATCTAACAACTTTTTACCAGCAAACTTTGAAAAGGACCCCAATTAATAAAGGTACCTGTTCTTTTTCTGTGTCATCGGTTCCATGCCATTACAAGTAACACCCAAGAAGTGATGCCTAACATAACATAAGTGGTTTGCTGATGTAGACTAAATATTTGTGTCCGCCCCCAATTCATATGTTGGAACCTATCACCCAATGTTATAGTATTTACAAGTGAGGCCTTTGGAATGCAGTTAGCTCATGAGGCCAGAGCCCTCATGAACGGGATTACTGCCCTTATAAAAGAGGCCTCAAACAGTTCCCTCAGCCCTTTCACCATGTGAGAAGTTTAGCAAGAATATGGCCCTCTACGAACCAGTAAGCAGGCCCTCACCAGACATCAAATCTATGGGTGCTTTGATGTTGGACTTCAGCCTCCAGAACTGTAAGAAGTACATTTCTGTTTTTTATAAGCCATACTGTTTACTACATTCTGTTATAGCAGCCCAAATGGACTAAGACACAATATTGTTCAATATAAAACAACTTTTCAAAAGAAATATAATCACTAAGTATTAAAAGCATAAATATATCTTCAATTTTCACGTCCATAGACTTTTTTTCATTGAGCTAGGAAATTAAACTGCTCAGAAATCAAAGTACAAAGGGCTTGCATCCTTTCGTTTACAATGAACATTAAATTGGCTTACAAATAATGCTGTATATTTGTCCATTTTGGAAAAATAACTGCAAAAAATTTATAGAAAATATGCCAACTCATTCCATTCTTAGAATGTGTGTGTGTAGATACGTTTTTTTTTTTTTTTTCTAGAAGGCACAAGATCTTCTAGAAAGATATAGCAGGTATGTCTTTTTACACTCACCATTGTCCATAATAACTACAGTAATTTAAGTACACTAATGTACTTAATGCAACCTTAGGTACTTTTTGCATATTTTATTGTACACTTGCTCTATTTTGCAATCATTTCATTAATTTTAAAGGTTTCATTTAGCAGAAATGTCACAATAAAAGGAAGCAGCCATTTGGTCAATACTAAAGAAAAAATGAGGATATTGTTTCAGGAGCTAAAAAAATAGTAACAATTTCCAAGAAAGAAATCACAGTCTTCCTCGGGCACTCTGTCCTCTGTCTGTCACTGATGAAGCCTCTCATACTACATTGTGGCATTCAGTTTCCTCGTGTTTCACAAACCACTCAACATCAAATGTACCAAATAGAAAGATGACACAAGTGAGCCTCCCTGGGAGCATTCTGAGACCGTCTGTGGAACAGCTGCCCCTAGGACTCTACCCTTTAGGAATAGCTGTGCTAATCTGACCTGCAGCGTGCTTAGTATATTCAAAGGTGTAATCTGTGGGACGACTGATATAATTTGAGTTTCAGAACCAAAAAAGACCAAAGGCTAAACAAAGACCCAGTTGTTGCTAACTTTGTGTCAAGAGATGACATTAGATTACATTTCATTGTCAACAATCTTATGACACAGGCATTGTTATTATCCTCATTTTACACATGAGGAAATCAAAGGTTAAGGGTCTTGCCTAAGAACACAAAACTAGTACATGTGGTAGCCAAGATTCAAACCCAAGCAATCTGACTTAAGAACTTGTGATTTTTCTTCCAGTGACTTAACACAATGGAAGTCTATTTGTCATTCATGCTACGATTCTAACACAGATTGTCAGAGAGCCCTGCTCTTCATAGTCACTCAGAGAATCAGGTGTACAGAAGGTCCACAAAAGGTAAACATATGTCCCTACTCATGAAGGCAGGAAAAGGACATGTGACAAACCTGGATCCAGCTTTAAAACTTCCTCCTGGAAGGAATGTAAGTCATTTCCTCTTTTACTTCGCTGGTCATCATAAGTCACATGGCTATGCCACACTTCAAAGCAGGTGAGAAACGCAATCTTACCATGTGTCAAGAAGGCAGAGAGCCAAAATATTTCAGAACAGAACTAATGACAACTATAAAGAAAGTCAATTAATGGGGGTTTCAAGACAAAGAGAACAATGTCAGACTTGGCAAGAAGGTGGCGTTTCTAAGAACTACATCAGTATTTTTTAGTTACGGTGAAATATCATTACAGCAAATGGTATTGGGATAAATACACTGTAGAGAAAAAAATTGTGCTTCAGTAGAAAACTACGCATTGTCTGGAAAACACCCCTCTTCATTACCCAATTCTGATTCTAAGGGTATTATTTCACAACTCTGTAAATTGTAGATAGCTGATTGCATTGCAAAATAATTCTTGTGTATAGACATGCAAACTCTGTCTTACCCAGTAGAGATTAAATTGACTCATCTCCTTCATAGTGAAAGAGCTAGTTTTGCCTCCATTTGCACATTTATTCAATATTCTTGATCTAAAAATGTGTCTAATCTTTAGATTCTTCTTTAAAGGGTTATAGCATCTTCCTGATTCCTTCATTACAAGTTAAACAAAATCTTTAACACTATAATCATTTTTATATCTGTATGAGAGTCATGATTTTATCTTTTTAAAATATCCTTTAATGAAATAATTATTTTTATAATAAGCTTCAATTTTTAGAACTATAGAGATTTAGAGTTATAGAAGAATTATGGAGATAGTATGAAGAGTTCCCATATACTTCACACTCAATTTTCCCTATTTTCATCTTACGTTAAAATGCTACATTTCTTAAAGTTAATGAACCATTACAGATACATTATTATTAACTAAAGTCCATGCTTTACTCAAACTTTCTTATTTGTACCTAACATTTTCTTTTTCTGTTCCAGGATCCTGTCTAGGATTACTACATTACATTTCATTTAATTATCATGTCACCTTAAGCATCTCTTGGCTGAGATAATTTCTCAGATTTTCCTTGTTTTTGATTTTTGAGGAGTACAAGTGAAGTATTTTGTAGATTATTCCTCAATTGAGATTTATCTGACATTTTTCTCATGATCAGACTGGGCTTAAGGGTTTTAGAGAGGAAGATTACACAGGTAAAGTACCATTTTTATCACATCATATCAAAAATACATACCTATCAAATGACTTATCACTATTGATGTTGACGTTGATCACTTGGCTAATGTTTGTCACCTTTCTCCACTGTAAAGTTACTTTTACCCTCCTTTTCATGCTGTGCTCTTATATCAGTATGGACTCATGGTTATTTTTTATTTTGGATTATAATCCAATACTTTATTTTATGTTGTTGCTCAAATAGTTCCAGTCTTGGCCATTGTGAGTTTTTCAGTTGACTCCCATACCCCTTTGACATTTCCTCATTATGGATTTATTTTTGTTGCTGCTTTTGTGTTTTTGTTGGGGTTTTGTTGTTATTTTGTTTTGTTTTTAAGCACTCCCTTATTTTCTGACACTATAAGGTGCTGCAGGCCCATCTTGTATATTTCCTGCCCCATCCTAGAATTATCTGTTTCTTGAAGAAGCCTGGGTTCCTTTTATAGGAGAATAGTATTAGAAACCAAGATCTGGGCATTAGGTATGCTTTTTACTACTGGAGTATTATTGTTTATAGGTTCATTAGCTGTCAGAGCAAGGAGATACATGAATATATACTAATCCATGTATATACACATATCTATAAATATTTCTATATGTATCCATCCTTATATATACTAAGCTAAATACAAGTTCATACTGATGTCTACAACGTTAATCTATTGTCACACAGGTTATTCTAGCCTCCTCCCCTGGCTTATTTATAAACTCTCACTGCAACAATGAGAAACCTAGTTCTCACCACCCACAACTCACTTATTTAATTGTTCAATTCCAGTGTACATGGCTAGCAGTACCAGAATTGTTAACCCATATCCCCATGGAAAACAACTTTTTCAATTAGATTACAGTGATTACATACAATGTCTTTTGCCTTTAGTCTAACACACCCATTTTCAAAGTTGCTTAGGTCAGCACCTTTTTTGATCACTCCCATCAGTGAAGTTGTTTCACATATTTGTAATATCATTATATCATTACATTGTATTGTCACATTCTGCATTCAATCCTGGGATCCCTGATCTCCTAAATTATTTTTTAAATTTTCATTTATTAAGGTTCTCTCTTTGTGCTATAAATTTCTATGGGTTTTAACAAATGCATAGTATTATGCATCCACGATTACGCACCATACAAAACAGTTTCACCAACCTAAAAAAATCCCCTGTGCTTTACCTATTCCATCCTATTCCCCTCTTCCCTGGCAACCACTATTAGTTTTACTGTCACTATAGTCTTACCTTTTCCAGATGTTGTATAATTGGAATCGTATGGTATGCAGGCTTTTATTTAGCAATATGCATTTAAGATTCACCCATGTCCTTTTGTGGCTTGATAGCTCATTTCTTTTGATCACTGAATAATATTTCACTGTATGGATATACCACAGTTTGTTTATTCATTTATGTATTGAAAAATATCTTGGTTGATTCCAGTTTTGGGTGATTACTAATAAAGCTATCATAAACATTAGCATGTAGGTTTTTGTGTGGACATAAGTTTTCAAATCAGTTTGATAAATTCCCAGGAGTGCAATTGCTAGATTGCATGGTAAGACTATTTTTAGCTTTGTAAGAAACTGCCAGACTAGCTCTCACCAACAATGAATAAGAGAGTTCCTGTTGCTCCATCCTTGTCAACAATTAGTATTATCAGGGTTTTGTTTGTTTGTTTGTTGTTGTTTTCACCATTCTAAAAGATGTGTAGTATCACATTGTTGTTTTAATTTGCAATTGCCTTATGACAAATACTTTTCAGCATCCTTTCATGTGTATTTCTTCTTTAGTGAGGTGTATATTCTGTGGTAACTATTTAGTATAAATTATTTTCCTAGGCATTGCAGATTAAAGTTCATCCTTGATTTTCCCTTTGCTCTAATTTTTGGGCAGTATCAGTATGCAGGTGGACTTATCCTTCTCAGACTCATATAGGGTGTCAGTGCCCCATGGAGGTGAACGCTTCTGTGCCAGAAATCAACATCGGGTTGTCTGCAACCCTCACTGAGGAATAGCCAGACACCTCTGTGAAAGGAGCACATGCTGCTAAGAAGAAAGATGTTCCACCTTCTTCTGCTTAATTGTCATCACCACTCAATGGGGAAATTCATGACTTCCTGTCACCAGGATTTTTTTTTTTTTTTTAATCTCCTTTTAGAAAGTAAAATTTTGAGTTCGGGCAAAAACTTCTCTTTATCCACCAAGTTCCTGATAAAAAGAGTGTCTTCTATTTCTCCTCTTTCTTTCACATTTGACACTTAAAATCCCTCCTGAACTCATTCCCCATTTAAATATGGACAAGAAATAAGATTTGGACTTCTTGGCTTTCTGTGAAATGGGTCTGTTTACATGCAAATCACAAATCCTGCCACTTTATTTTGCATTGTTGACACTGCCGTTACTTCTTTTACCGAATGACTCTCGAGATCAGCTTTAATCATGTGACTCAATATTGTTTCCAAACATCAAAAAAAAAAAAAAGTTAGCAGTTTATTTGAAGAGTAGACCCTTTTAAGCTCCAAGATTTTTAATCACTTTATTCTTATTAGGAAGATAGGATTGGTCTTACCTGAACTGCAAGCTAGGGAGTGCGGCCAACACAAGAATTCAAGCTTTCTGGAACTCTAAATGGTATTCTGGCTCCTTGGGAAGACTTCCATGTCCCTAACAATGTTTTAAACAAATGCTCCTTTATCCAACTCTTAATTCCAACAAGATGAGTCATGTTCCAGATTACTTTCAGGAGGAAACAACAAGCTCTGCTCAGCCACTGTGTCGCTCCTTTCCAGGCACTAATTAAATCAGGCCCCGCTCTTCACACGTAACAAATGGTGCCTCCTGCAATTGTACAGCACTTGCCTTATGTGGTGACTGTACCTACACCAGTAAAAGGGGGCCCAGAGCAAGAGCTGTGCCCTTCATCTGTGTATCCTCTGAGCACAGTAGGTACTCAATAAATGTTTATTGAATAACTAACATTCACACAGAGACATACAGGGTTCTTACTGGATAAAGTTACTTAATAATATCT
Source organism: Rhinolophus sinicus (assembly GCF_057876585.1). Classification (NCBI taxonomy): domain Eukaryota; kingdom Metazoa; phylum Chordata; class Mammalia; order Chiroptera; family Rhinolophidae; genus Rhinolophus; species Rhinolophus sinicus. The sequence goes on along the minus strand of NC_142517.1, from coordinate 180,697,902 downwards.
ATTTCATATGCTAAGGAAATGTTTCAACATAAACATAGATTATAAAAGTAAGACTATAAATTTGCACAAAAATATACATAAGATGTTCACTTTTTCCTTTTTCTTTGCACCCATTTCACAATGTCTATAATTTACTCGCAAATGCTTCAATATTATGAATGTGTCAACTAACCTAAGCTACAATAAAGTGTTTCAGTTACCTTAATCTGGGACTCACACTCCTGGGATGCTTACCTGACATTCAATTAGAAAGGCCACATTATTGGTGGCTGCTACAAATGCTCCAAATATCTTTCTCTTTGGTCATAACCAGAGGCTTTACTACTTAGCATAGTGAATGTTAGAAATGAGTTTTTGTTGGTGAAAATAATGGCTTGTTATTTAGTATAATGGATGTTAAAAACGGATGGCTGTTGGCAAAATTAGTGATAGCCAAGACACATGAATTGTTTTAAAAATATTACAGACACACTTGCCACCCTTGCATGAAAAGGCAGAGGAAGCTGGGAGACCCTCCACCTCTACCCTCCAAGATAAAAGGCATTGCAGGCTGATCTAAACAATACTACCGTGTCCAGGTTTGGGGGATTCTAGGAAAGTGTTAACTGAATCCTGCCTTGGGTAAACCTGTCACACAATGTGTGGACAAAGCATTTCTTCCCTGGTCACTTGCAACTTCATCAAGTTTACAGAACAAGTTGTCTAATAAATGTTTATCTAAAAAACATCTAAAACGTGCCTGTGTGTGTGATAGAATTGGGTCCAGTCTTACTTTCATCGTAACCTGGCAGGGGATTATAGTAGAGAAACTAACCTTTGTCCACCCCTAACTACTGGTAGCTGCGATCTAACAAAAATAACTTAATAGTCTTACATAACATATTGGCTTAGGTCATTTTGCAGCACCACTGTAAACTGGCAGCTGTTCGTTGCTGCTTTTTTTTTATTTGCACTTTATGTTAAGAAAGCTTTAACTGTGAAGCAGCCATTTCTGCAGCTAGAGATCATTGATGGAGAACAGAAGTAGCAACCTCATTAGGGAATGACAGTAACTTGGCGAAGTGGCACTTGGAGTACGAAATATGATTGACATATACATGTGAACTTTCCAGGTCTTTTCACACAGGCATTTTTTTGCCTACTACCTGAAAGCCACTTCAGACTCCAGAAGGAAAGAGTGGGGAACAGCCAGGAAGTCACAACACAGGGAATGCTACTCACTTCCTATCTTTTATGCTAAAATGCATAATTTCAGCTTTGTTCCCTTCATTTTACCTCTGTGTATCTCAGCTTACATTGTTGAAGTCCAAGGACCTTTCCCAAACCAAAATCTGATGGTCCAGCACAAAAAGGTTTTAAAATTCCTTGCCTCGTCAGAAAATCAAGTTAATGGTTCCCAGACAGCACCCTCTGTCAGCCGTCACGTTGTGTGCTGACAGTGCTAAGGCAGTGAAAGTAGCGTCAGGACTCCCTGTAGCAGTGTCCAGTGCTGCCACTCAAACCCATTTTTAATGAGGCCTAAAGGAAATAACCTTTAAGTTATTAGGAAATAACCCTGGACGTGTTAAGTTGTATGATGTTGTAGCACCTCTCTCCATTTTTTTTCAAAAGCATAACTTTCCAGAGACTGCTATGCATGAAAGGAATGCATTCCAGGGGGCCTGGAATGCTTCTCTGTGTGTTCTGGCAGGGACTCAGGGGCAGCAGATACCGAAGCCTGAGACCAACGGCGCAGGCTATGCTGCAGGTCAGTGAGCAAATGCCCGATAGTTTACTAAAAACTCTTCTTGATCTGTTGTTCCAATCAACAGATTCTAAAAGTGTTCAGGTACCAAACTCAAGATACTATTATGTATTCCACACAAACTACGCAGGACACTGGGGAAAGAAGAGGAGGAAAAGACGGAAATGATGAACGGTATCAGAGCTTCGGAATTCTGCCTAGTACTCATGATACCTGCAAGCAACGAGTGATCTTCGAAAGGCAAATAAAATACACTGTGCCACACAGTTCCAATGTGTATTTAAACCTTTATCGTTCCTAAAGGAAACCTGATTTTTTTCCTATTCTTGAAGAAAATTAGAGTTGGGAATATTCTCTGAAAGGTTTCTCTTTTCCAAATTGCTAAACTATTCAAGATGAATGAATCAATATCACAAATATGTGCTCTTGGGGCTTCCAAATAAGGTGCATTGTACTCAAAATATCAACATTCTGAATCATTTTACGATGTATGCAAATTTAGTTTGATTCCTTTTACGATGTATGCAAATTTAGTTTGTTTTCAATGGACACCATGTCCATTAATTTTACGTCAAAGTATAAGGGTTCCATTTCTGGATAGTCTTCATTTATTCTAGTTTCTCTCTTACAACTTTGCTCAGCAACAATGATGACACAAACTTATTGGACTTTGAAGTAAATACCAAATGTAATTGAGCATTTCATTGAACACGAAGCTAATTACTTCTCTAGTAATTTATTGCAGCATATTTGAGGAGGGCAGAAAAGATCAAGAAACTAACTCTGAATTAACCTGGAAGTCAAGTTGAAGAGAACTTAAGAGGATTTTTCCAGATTGCTGGGAAGAAAGGATAGTAGCTCAATATATGAGGCCAATTAGAACAAAGAGGTGAAGACTCTACTTCTAAGTAATTGGCACCAAGTGGAGAAAAGACAGGCATGCAGTAAGAACCAGAATGAAATAAGTTATGAGGTAAGGTTATAGACAAAAACAAACAAACTGAAAGGGCCAGAAAAGGAATAACTGTGTCTGAGGAGTGGTGGGATGGAGGAGGGCTTGGGAAAGCCTGTGGAGAAGGGGAGTGATGAATGGAACTAACATTAGTTGAGTGCCTACTAATAGCTGCCCAAGTAGGTTCACAAGATGGTTCACTTAAATCATGAACTAGCCCTCTGAGGATGATGCAGTTTTATACAGAATGAAGTTGAGGATCACAGAACAGAAACTCTTGGGTGCCTTTGGTGAGAGACCATGCAACTAGGAAAGAACAGAATGGGATAGAACCCAAATGTGAATGATTCCAAAGTTCGTGCTCTTTCTGATTAAAAACACTTGCTTTCCTGAGATTTGCTAACTACTTTACACACATCAGCACACCTACCTGAAACCCTGTGCAATAGGCATTGTTAACCCCCTTTTACAGATGAGGAAAACAAGTCCAAAGAAACAAATGAACTTGGCCAAAGTTCCATACTTCGAGTGAGAACCAAGACAAACACAAGTCGGTTTCACCCTGACTTGGAGATGAGCTTGCGAGCCAAGTACAACTGCAATAGAAGGAGATGGAAAGAAAGGAACAAAGAGAGCTCCCTTCTCATTTCCCTGTGCTGATGTCTGGAGCGCACAGCATGTGCAAAGCCAGAATTGAAGGTCTACTGGATTTTTCATTTTCCCAAAGAACATTTGCTACATCATATGACCCTTATCAAAGGGCAGACAGTATAAACTTTATAAGCTGACTGCTACCAGCACAACTTTTCCCTAGAGAACTCCACTCTCCAATCTTTTAGACCATTATCCAAAATTCCAAATATCCGCTCAGAGAGGGAACTCTGAGGTAAACAGAGCTCATCCTCAGAGAGTAACAGAGGAGCCTCTGACTATGACTCAGGAGACGCGGCTCGGCCTTGATTCATCTCTGCAAAGGCTGCCTGCGGGGCTTCCCAGGGCCATGAGGAGGAAGTGGGCCAGGAAGGAATCAACAACTGCCACCCACAGATGTACATGTAAGTGCTAAGAAGGGAGTGACCCAGGACACTTAGGAAAGGTTCTCAGAACACAGAGCCAGCCCTCTATGTTGGAGCAAATCTTAGTTCTTCCAGGCACGAATTTTCAGTGCCTGCTGCTGTTCCCTGGCAAAAAAAAAAAAAAAAAAAAAAAAAAAAAAAAACCTAAGGAATGAACTTTCAGTAACATTCTCTCAAGCCAGAATGGGCGACAAAGGTTTTTCCAGCTATATATGGAAACGTGTCCTGGCTCTGCCAAGTACCTAAAGGAGACTCTCCAATTCTTCTCTGACGTATGAATCATGATCTAAACAACAAATTCCAAGCTCAAAACAGTTTCCAAGGGAAGAAAAGGGAGATTAGTTATCCAAATGTGTGCATACCTTCTGGAATAGAAGCAGTGGGAAACTGAATGCCACATTTATCTTTGATGATTAAATCTTCCACAGAGGAACAGAGAAAGTCTCATATCTGGCCTTTTTTTACGTGCCTATACTCTTTTATAAATTTACAGACTTTTAAATAACTTCTGCCTTCACTCTTAAACCAAAGGGTTCAAGTATTTTTCCACAATGAGGTAAATTCTTGAGATAATTATAAATAATCATTTATTCAACAAATTATAATATATTTTACATAAACTTTTCATGTTTAAATCTAATTCTTTTTTCAATATAATGAGATATAGAAAGAAAAACATGTATTTCAGAAAAAAATCACTTCTTCTATACTGTAAGCAAATATAAAGTTTTTTAAAAAGAAGTTATAATATTTAATGTCATTAAATGAAACTGTGATCAGGAAATGCTTATTCCCTTTATTACTGAAGTTCAGGGTATTTAATTAACATTTATGTTTTAGCTGGCTTATTAAGAAGATATGTCAGGATGTATGGCTATTGCAAGCGTGTTAAATGATGAAGTGGTAACCTAAGGCCCAAGGAAGAGAACATTTGAGAATAAATTTCTTCTGCGGCATGGAAGTGAAGGTAGACTTGTTATGAATAGCTCCAAAGGCACAGAAAAAAAAATCACTGGATAAAGATTTAGAGGATAAACGCCTATCCTAATTTTGGTCAGCTCTAGTTTAGATGTTCTTTCTTATCTCCAAATGGATGTCCCATGGGTTGCTCGAATTATGAGTCCAAAACTGAATTATTATTTTCTCTCCTAAGCATCAGGCCTATTCACTATCTCAGTAGATGGCACCATCATTCATCCCTCAAACAAGCCCCAAACCTAATCAACATCCTATAGACATCATTCTTCCTCATCCCGAACATTTATTTATCCCTCAAGTCCTATCCAATCTCCCTCTCAAATATCTCTTACATCAGGTGAGAGGTTTAAACAGATGACCCTCTTATATTACAGCAGGAGCTCTCAACCTTCACTGCTCAGTAGGCTCTTCTGTAGAGCTTTTAAAAATGTAATATGATTTTAATAAACCTAGACTGTACTCCAGAAAATTAAATCAAAATCTCTTTGGGAGGGACCAGTCATTCGCGTTTTTTAAAGCTCCCAGGTGATTCCAATGTGTAGCCAAAAATGAGACCCACTCAAAAAGAGTCAAGCAGGCCAGATAAGAAGGTATTCACATAATCAAAAAAATAAATGATGGACTAGGGCAGTTGCAGTTGGGATGAAAATCTGAAAAATATTTTGAGGTAACCGAGAGACAGATTGGAACACGGTACCAACCTCTTATGGTGAAACCCTAGTTCTTTTCATCCCATGCCATGGTCAGAGATTATAACCCACAAACCCAGTTATCGCTCAGAAAGGACCAGGTGGTGAGGGCAAGTAGATGGATAAGCTCAAACTCTTCACTATCCTGGGGAACAATCTACAGATATATATATATATGAAAAAAATGGAGCATTTGTATCAGTAGATAACAAAATGTTTTTCATATACCTTCACCAAAGGCATGCCCTAAAAAATTAGATTCTAAAAGTTTTCCGTACCTAAAAAACAAGGAAATGTATCCACCTAAATCATATTCTAACATCTAGTATTCACATATATAATATTCACAAATATTAGATCTAGTTATGTTTTTAGTTATTGATCAAATATGCTTGAGATTGTCTTTTTGTTTATTATATGCAACAAACAAAATTTTCCTTTAAAATGTTTCTCCAATTAATATAACTTAGAAAAGTTATGGTACGATCACAAGCATTTAGTTCAAAGATAAAATCACTGTCAGACCAATAGACCTTGCCATTCCTAGAAACAGCCCTGGTCTACCACAGCAATTTCCTCAGGAAGAGATGTGGGAGTAGAAAGCCATTGAACTCCTACACTTGTCTGTCACCCCATGACATTCTCTGCTGTGGCAAGAGAACCTAAGAAAAGGCCATGAAGTGAATTAAAGCCAGATACTGCAGGTACCCTACTCTGGTTTCCTGGACCTTCTCAGCATGTTCCCAAGAATAAAACAAGAGAGAAATCTGCAACTATTCAATGAGCAAAATTTGGCCACCTTTTTCTAAACTTTCTAATACTAAAGAAATGAAACAAAACCATTTAAGAATAACTTTTAAACCCTATAAGAAGAATATAAATACATTGGGGTGAAACCATGAAGAAAAACAAAGGAATAAAGAACCCAAAATTCAGGCAGGTGGAAAGATAGCTGTGGGTTGGAGAGAAGTAAGGAAGGGACTAGATAGGGACACATGCAGAGCTTCAAAGGAAATGGTAATATTCTCTTTCTTAAACTGACTATGTGATGGTTACACAGATGTTCATTTTATTGTTATTGTTATATCTTCTACATATCAAATGAATATTCTTTTGCAATTATTTAATAACTAAAACAATTTTTAAATTTTTTAATGGAGTAGAAATTAAGATATCTAAATATCTGTCCCAAGCCTGCCATTATGTAACCTATAGCCACACACTTCTCTAGGATTTAGTAAAACACAGTCATTGTACTAGAGTAAAAATCACCAAACTATTGCTCACCACCTACTTTTACAAATAAAGATTTATTGGAATATTAGCAAGCCCATTTGTTTGCATATTGTCCGTAGTTGCTTTTGTGTCAAGACTTTAGTTAACATTGAATACTTGCAATAGAGACCATATTGCCTATAAACCCTAAAATATTCACTATATAGTCCCTTAAGAAAATATTTCCAACTCTAAGCTAGAGAATTATTATGACTCTTCCTGACTAACAAAAACTGATATTAAGGAAAAAAATGATATCGAAACATGCTAATACCAGTTGGCCTGCTAATGAACCAAAATTTATTTTTGATACTTTTCACAAGTGGTTTGTCTAGGTTAACTGCCCCATAGCCTGTAAAATCTCATGAACCACATCAACAGATATTAGACATGAATCTTGTGCAAAATGTAGCTTCCTCTAGGTCAATAGTAACACAAGTGCAGAATCAGCAATCTCCTGCCCTGGATGCTAAGGTCTGTCTCTAAAACTAAATTTCATAACTGAAATCTTGGTTGGGAAATCTCAGAACCTTGAATGTCCCTCTTGCAAAGTGTCTCAGTTCTTGTAAAATCAGAAAGGTTCATTCCCAGGACTTAATCCAATGTTTCCCCATGTGCTGGTCCAAGCATTTATCTCAAGGAAATCTTCAGTCTCTTAATACACACACACGTGTGCACATGGAAAAGCTTGGCATTCGCCATTTTTAAATCCCAAGGGTGGTAGGTCCATCCTGTTCTTATCCCAGTAAGTTCATTCTTCTTATCTGTGTAAACAATCCTTCGGCCTACAAGACTATCAGAGCTGCCTCTGTCAGAGATAAAGAACAGGAATATATTGTCTACCCAAACTTGTTCCTCTAAAACCTTAACTTTTTGTTCTCTGCTAAGCCGTCATGCGACACCAGTAATGCAATCAAGATTGCATTCACACTTGAGACTAACAACTGTCAACCCTAAACTTGCCATGCTGCCTGCAGTCCAACAGTTACCAATGTTACCAGCCCGTCCTTGGATGATCAAGAAACGATTTTGAATGCCTAACTTGCAATGATGCAAAATCTATGAAACTAATGGAAACTAAGATATTGTTTGGAACTATCCATTTCAGGGTCTACAGATTGCCAAGAGCAGCAGACCCAGAGTTCTCTTTCTTGGTTGTACCTGGATATTGAGATACCAAGCCTACAAAAACAGTGGTAGTAGAGAAAAGAGGGCTACTTAGTGGACACCAATAGTCTCTTGAGCCACAGCCAGGGCACTGTCCTTGTTTAACACACAGCACTCTGTTGTGGTTTTTCAGTTGAAAGCATTAAATCTCTTTTTTTCCTCTAAAAAGAGATGTTTATAAGGGTTCATCTGATTTCTTTTTTAGCTTGCATTATCATGTTCACAGATCAAAGTTATTTATTTGATGAGAAATGCTTAACTTAGAAAATTATTTTTGGTATACAGGTCTTTGGGGGATTTTGACTTTTGCCAAGAACACTTGGAGCTAAAATCACAGGACCTGGATTCTAGTTTCCCGTTATCAAACTGTCACCTTGGACAAGGGCATAACTCTCAAGACATATATCTCTGAGGTAAAGTTCTTGGAATAAGTGGATCCAAAGATAACTTCTATCCCCCTCCTTCTCAACAGATTACTTTGACCCCTAATCTAATGAGCCTGAAGCTATGAAAGGATCTCCTCTACCCCTCTACCTCAAATTGCTCTGGCTATTTACCCTGTAGGACTTTGTTTCTTTCTCTCTCTAAATTGAAAGTACAATTCCTTCTTATCATAGGTAAATTTTCCACCCTGGTTCTTGACTTCATCCCCTTCTGCCTCTTCTGGAACATTGCTACTGCCTTAACACGACCCATAATTTTCCACCTGCATGCCTCTGTTCATAGGGGTTGCCATTCCATTCATCAAAAAGTCTTATTCAAGATCCAACACAGGGACAGCCGGATGGCTCAGTTGGTTAAAGCATGAGCTCTGAATGATAGGGTTGCCAGTTCGATTCCCACATGAGTCAGCGAGCTGCACCCTCCACAACTAGGTTGAAAACAAGGAGCTGCCACTGAGCTTCCAGTGGGGCGGCCAATGGCTCAGTTGGAAGCTCTCAACAACCAGGTTGCCAGTTCAATTCCCTCATGGGATGGTGGGCTGCGCCCCCTGCAACTAAAGATTGAAAACAGCAACTGGACTTGGAGCTGAGCTGCGCCCTCCACAACTAGATAGAACAACTTGGAGCTGATGGGCCCTGGAGACACACACTGTTCCCCAATATTCCCCAATGAAATTTAGTTTTAAAAATCCAACACGTATACCACTTCCTGACTCTTGTCTTTTCTGAATCTTGACTAGGAGCAGTCCCTTTGTCTCATGCACCTCATTGGCTTTTATTTCATTCATTTATTATAGTGCTCACCAGTATTTCAAGGATTGTATATTTGCCTTATCCTTTCTGAGAGATTATAAACTTATTTCTTACTCAAGTTTGTGTAATAAGTTACTCAACTACCTTATAATGTTTCACACTTAATAAGCATTCAACCTGTACTGAGTAATGATGAATAAAATAGATTGAAAGGCTCCTCATATACTGATTCCAGATTCTGATTAGTAAAAGCTTAACTTCCATTGTCTGTAGCACCTACCATAAAAGGGGTACTCTTTAGAAACATGTCCCTTTATTATTGAGTAAATTACCTGCTAGTCACAGATTCAATTCCAAAAGACATCAATTCTCAATGTATTTGTACCTAAGGCATTTTTCTGTTTCTCTAGTTTACAGACTTTTTTCCTTATTATTAAAGTTTAACTTCTACTGTCTGTAGTCCCTACCATGAAAGGGGTACCCTTATATGTATCTTTATTATCAAATATATTACTTGCTAGTCACAGATTCACCCTCAAAAGACATCACTTCTCAATGTATATGCAGCTAAGCCATTTTTTCTGTTTCTCTAGTTTAGAGACATTTTTTCAAAATCCCAGCTGGTAAAATTGAATGAGAGATTGGCAATTGGGGGTTAAAAAAAAAAGAATGTTTACTATCTTTGGACAAAAATCACTGTACATATGGAAACTTTCTCTTGCACCTTCAAGAAAGCAACCTCCAGAAAAGCCCTTCGGTTTTAATGGTTGTTGGAAATTAAGGTTTCTTTCTGTTTTGGGGCGGGGGAAGTATCTATGGCAACCCCTCCACTTTGTAAACAACCGATAAGTATTAGTTGAGTGAAAAATAAAACCTTTCCAATAAGAGCACAGGACACTAAGAGGTAGTAATAAAAACTGAAATGAGACACCAGTCACTCAATTTATCTTACCCAGATTCTTTAGGGATTTCATATCAGGGCTAAATTAGACAATAATTCCAAGGTCCAAGAACTGTTTGTCCTTTTATGTGCTGGTGAGAGCCAAAGCATCTTCTACACTCAAATATTTCTGAATATTTATACTCTTGGACTATGTATTCAAATGATAACATTAAATTGTCTGCTTCATTCCTTTTTCTTATTCTCCTCTTAGTTTCTCCAACTAAGATTTATTTTATTTCCTCCAAGACTACAGTCCACTTACAGTTAATCATTACTTGCCTTACTTCTCTTATGAAAGCAATCATGATTTTTAGCTCCATTACACCTAAACTGAGAATTTAATCTGCCCTACTTAATTCATTCTGCAAAGTCAGTAAACTATTTTACATTGATTTATTCACTTAGTGAATATTTATTGACCACTTACTCCAAACCATTCACTATTCTAGGTGCTAGGAATATAGCAGTGATCAAAACACACAAATTCCTGCTTTCAAGGAGCTTTCGTTTTAGTAAGGGAGACCGATAACAGACACAATGTTTATTGGGAGGTGTTAAGTCTATAAAGAAAAGTGAGGGACCAGGGTAAGGGACTAGAAAGCGCAAGGCAAGAGGAGAGCACTATTTTTGGTAGCATGGTGAAATGGGGAAGCAAAGCTTACAAAAATCTAGAAGAACATTCCTGGGAGAAAGAACTTAAATTCCAAGCCCTTGAGGAAAAGCCTGCTTGGTCTGGTCAAGGAATAGCAAATTCTATAGCTGATCAGATTACACTAGCTGAAGACTTCATGCAATTAAGGCTCATAAACTTTCTACTATTTTTTAAATTGCTTTCCCAATAGAAATGGCCATATAAAATGCAAAATAATCTAAACTACACGATTCCCCTTGAATTCATTATTGCTGAATACCAGTAGGCATTCAGATAGTTCCAGATGAACAAAACCAGATCCTGGCCCTAAAGCATCCTAGATGTGACATATGATTTTATGTGATATACTTCAGTTCCTCCAAAGTCTTGGTACTTACACTTGGCCTTAGTCTGTTTAAGTAAATGAAATGACAACCTAAAAGTATATAAATTACGAGATACATAGGTGTTTAAGAATTCTTCATTGTATGAGGTCTGACAATTAAGTTCGGGAACTTGTTGCAACAATGTTGCTAAACTTCTTTGATATCAGAGGGATTTTTCATTATGGATTTGTACCAACTGGACAAACAGTTAAGCAAGTTTACTATTTGGAAGTGCTGAAAAGGCTGCGTGAAAAAGACAACCTGAGCTTTTCACCAACAATTCACAGCTCTTGCATCACAACAATGCACCAGCTCACACAGCACCATGTGTGAGGGAGTTTTTAGTCAGTAAACAAATAACTGTATTGGAACACCCTCCCTACTCACCTGATCTGGCCCCCAATGACTTCTTTTTTTACCTGAACATAAAGGAAATATTGAAAGGAAGACATTTTGATGACATTTAGGACATCAAGGGTAATACGACGACAGCTCTGATGGCCATTCCAGAAAAAGAGTTCCAAAATTGCTTTGAAGGGTGGACTAGGTGCTGGCATCGGTGCGGAGCTTCCCAAGGGGAGTACTTTGAAGAGGACTATAGTGATATTCAGCAATGAGGCATGCAGCACTTTGTCTAGGATGAGTTTGCGAACTTAATTGTCAGGCCTCGTACTTATCACTATTTACATTATACTTATTTATGTATTGTCTTTCTCTTCCATTAGAACATAAGCCCCATTATAACAGAGGCTTTGTTTTGTTCAACACTATCCCCAGTGCCTAGAAAATAGTACCTGAGCTGTTTATTAGACACTCAATAAATATTTGTTGAAATAATAGTGATTCTTAAAGGAATCAAATGAAGGCAGAGACTACAAAGTGATAGCCCAATCATGGAAGTTGGCATTTAAAATAAGAAACATGTCAGAGAGCTAGAGGTCTGCCAGTATGAATCCCATAGTGCAGGGTAAGGGATAAAGGTAATGAGAAGACCCTGGCAGCCATGGACAGTAAGATGTAGTGAGAAGGCATCCAAATTAGGTCACATGGGTTCTACCATAGACTTCTCACTCATCAGGCCCTGACTTGAAACTCAGTAAATAGCATTCTATTAACTAGACTAGAAAGAACAAAATAAACTATACAATGAGTCCAATTTTGAACAGATTGTGTCTGTGATGCCTGCAGAACATCAGGTATAGAGAAAAATGTGTTGGTCTCAAATTAGTACTAGAAGCTAGTGGGGGGGAAAAGAGATATGTTTTTTTCAAGAGCAAGTGAAATTCAAGTTGTTATGTGAAATCTCTCAATTTTTATAAGTTGACAACTCGTTAAAATTTTTTTTTTTATTTTGGTCAGGCCAAAAGAGCACAAGAGAGTACTAGGTTTGACATACAGGACATCCATTTATAATCTCTGACAAGAATAAGGAAGAAAAAAAATGGATCTGAAACAGAAACCTAGAAAATCATTTAAAGGTCAGGTGAAAAAATTAAGTCAATGGTCAGAGAAACCAGACAGAAAGTTAGGAAGACAATCAAAATAAAGTATGGTATTAGAGCATTCAAGAAACGATAGAGTTTAAAGAAGGGAATAATTAATGAACAGTGTCAAATATTACAAAGCATCAAATAAGGGCAAGACCAAAGAATCCTTTAGATTTGGTAAAAGACTCACAGGAGATTTTTGCTGACACAATTTTACCAAACTAGTAGAAGCAAAGCATGATTTCAGTGGAGACTCTTGATCAATAGTCTATTCCTAGTGCCTACAAAACACCACCTGAGATCTCTACTAGACCCTCAATAAATATGGAAGAGTAAATGGGAATATGACAAAAAGGAGACCAAAATATGCTGTGTTGTTTTGGTCAGAGAGAAGATATGTTGGTGTGGTGATGACACTAACAAAATCAGTAATATTTTGAGAGTCCTTAAGGAATGGCAGGCACTTCTGAATGCTTTGCTGTGCAGTACGCAATATATACAGCTTCATGAAGTAGGTACTATTACTATCCTTATGTTAGAGTCCAGGAAACTGTCTGGAGAGGTGAAAGTCACCAATTTGTAAGTACCATATCTCAGATTTGAACACAGGATGTTTGAGTCAAACAAGAAAACAAGGAAACATACACAGACACACACACACACACACACACACACACAAAGTCTTATTTTAAAAAATTATAGATATTATGGGAAACGTTCTATTAGGAACCTGAAACAGGACCAGAACACAAAGTTAGGGATGAACAGGTACTTCTCAGACGGAAGAAAGGCAAAACATGAGGCTTCTCAAAATGATGGCAATATCAGCCTCACTGTATATGTTATAAATGGACTAGAAGAGACTGAGTAATATGATGTTTCAAATTTTGCAAATGACACATTAAGCATCTCTGGGGTGTGAAATGCCAACCTGACAAAAATAAAACAAAGTACACTTAGTGATGAGCTTTAAGTTCACAGAACCTAAGAATGGGATCTGACAACTCCATGAAGCAGGTAGGTGTTTCTCCAATTTCCATGTCAATCCTGCTTCCTGTTTCAGTGTGTTCCTGTCCTCTGATCTACCAACATCCTGATGGAGCCTGGTAACTTACCCTGTGGCAAAGCGAAGGCTACAGGCCCCAAGGATGTTGGCCAAGAATTGAAATTCAACCGAATTAAAGGAATGGAGTGCAGGGTAAGATACCAAGCCCTGTGGACTAGTAAGAGCCTCAAAAGGCCTAGTCCTCAAGGGCACAAAGGCCAGAACCCTGCAGCTAAGCTGGGCCTCCTCCAAGTGCACACAAGCCTTTGCAGCTGCAGTACCCGGCTGCTCTCCATGCAGACAGTGATCCTGTTGAACTCATTACTATGACACATGGCACAACTGAAACTAGGAACATGTTTAAGAGCTTCTTAAACGAATCAAAATGGGATTTGAGGTACATTTCATTTCTAAGCTGACAAAGAAAATCAGCTTCAGCTCCCATCACATGTTTCTTGAGGCACTATTGTATATGCAATACTAGAGCTAAGTGTATCACAGGTCTGAAGTGTACAAAACTTCTCATATAAAATATTTAGTAGCCAACAGGCCTCAGAACAACAAATTTGCCTTTTAATACTTTTAAACTTATAATGTGCATTCACCTGACATCCAGAAATCAACAATCCTTATGTTTTAGGACCCCAAACAAGTAATTAATTACAGCATTAAAAAAAATGTTCAGTAGTATCTCTACTGAATTTAAGCCAAAAGCAGTGATAATTTTTGTTTGTTTTTATCTCATTATGCCATATCAAAAAATACAGGAGGTAAGTACTCTTATTATCCTGACATTACAGGACAGGAAACTGAGGATTTGAGAAGTTACGTGACTTAGCCAAGGCTGTTAGTTGATGGAGCAGGTATTCAAACCCCATGCAATTTGACCCCAGAAACCACACTCTGAATCACAAATACTCTGTATAGCCTCCATTGTCTTTTACAAATATAAAACTTTATTATAACACATCAGTATACATTAATCTGCAAATCCATCCATGTCAAATCAAATCCTCTAACCCAGCACAATTAGATATTACATATAACAGAATTAATATTTTTAAATGGGTCATCATCCTCTCCCCCAAGTATCATTATGAAAATGTTCAACTATACTTTGTAACTTAATCGGAAAATTCTAAAAGCAATATACAGTTTCCAAATGAAAATGGCATGCCTGTCTTAAATCCCACATCTTCAATATAAGGGTGTTTATCTTTTTTCCATATGTTCTCAAACAGGGTGGTTTCCAGACAGAAGAGCACTGTTAGAGAGGCATCAAAAGGTCATGTAGAACTGTTCTAAGAGATAATATTTCCATGTAAAACAAGATCAAATACTCTGTGGAGAAAAGATTTCCACCTGGAAAAAAATAAGCCACCAATAAAAGAACAAATTTAAAGCTGTTTAAACACTTTAACCAAATTATATGTAAACAAAGACTACTAAACATTAAGCAGCAAAGGTAATGGTTTGTAGAAAATGAGCTTGGAAGCAGAAAGATGTGTGAAAAATATGGATATGCAATTTAATATGCTTAATGTTGAGTGCCATTCCCATATTTTACATTTTACCATATAAAAAAGCCATGTCAATCTGTTTAATATTGGGGAAGATATGATATGCTTCAGAATAATCCATACTGGGAAAAGAGGGCAGTGGAAGGAGGAGATAAAACAAGGTAGACCATGAGGGTTCGCTATGATTCACTTTATTTTTTATTTATACTCTTCTGCTTATTTATGTGTATATCTGACTCATCCCAACATGAAAATTTTTTAATCTGTTTAAGAGTTTTAAAAGTGTATGTTACACTTGTGTTAATTTTGGTATTTATTTTTATATCAGATAAAATCATCTCTGCCAACAATTTAAAATTTAGAGTATGAGCAGAAGACAAATGCCTCCACTGAACAGTGTACAGTTTATAATCTGCCTCATTTAGTTCAGTGAAAGCCTGGGACAATAAGGTCAAAGTCATAGGTTCCTTTTTTTTTTTTTTCCAGTCATTCTTTGATTTCTTCTGATCCTCAGATTTGTAATTCTAATCTCAGCTAGCCATTTCCAAAAAGCATTTTGGTCGGTCAAAGAAAGGATGGTATATAATCCATGACTGAGGAGAGCAATTACCAAAAAAACCAAGAGTTCATTATATGTGACAGTCCCACCAAAAGATAATCAATTCAATAGGAATTGCAGGCTATGGTTCCAGTAAGCATGAAAATCACCTCGCCTTAGAGCTTCACTGATGGGTTTCATCCGTCCTCAAGCCTTCTCACTCAAAGCCTGTGTTTCATGGTGGTCTTTGTTTACACATAATTTAGTTAAACTACTCAAACAGCTTTAAATTTGTTCTCCTTTTATTGGTGGCTTATTTTCAGGTGGAAATCTTTGTCTCCACAGAGTAGTTGATCTTATTTTACATGGAAATACTATCTCTCAGAATAGTTCTACATGACCTCTGATGACTCTCCAACCGTGCTCTTCTGTCTGGAAACCACCCCCTTTGGGAACAGATGCAAAACAGATAAACACCCTTATATTTAAGATTGGGGATTTCAGACAGGCACGCCATTTTCATTTGGAAAACGCTATGTCGCCTCTAGTATTTTCTGATTAAGCTACAAAGTATTATTGAACGCTTTCATATTGATGCTCATGATCATTCTATGACACCAAATTGCAACATCCCAAACTTTGCTTCTGCTAAATACAAATGGCACTTGTATGGTGAGATGCCACTTATTACTGTAGTGCTTCTTGGTTATTCACCAAATTTGTGCAAAATAATGTTTCCACGGTATACTGTTTAAAATAAATATAATGAAATTTTCTAAAGTGCTCATTGGGACTAACAAACCAAAGGGATGGTGGCATTTAATTATATTTTATAATCTGCTTTATAAATATCACAAAACCAACTGTCTCAGAAAACAGCCCTCATTGACTTCATTAAAAAACAAATGAATTTCTACGTATGAAAATTTGGTTACATGTATATGAAAAATACACAACACAAAGAAAAATTTAAATGACCTTTGATTTACCCATAATCTTCTTTTAGATTTACACATCCAAATTAGTGTTTCTCTTTCGAAATAACCTTAGAATGACACTTTTTACTTTCTCTGACTCTAGATAACATAGTGGGGTCAAATGAAAAGTCAATAGGGGGAGATGCACTGGATTCCATTTTGAGGGAGCACTTTAATCCTGAGAAAGTATCTTCTCCAATGTGATAACTTAATGATAATTGGGTACTTGCCTTTCTTTCATTAGACAGGATTGCTGTGTAATCAAAAGGGAAGTCTAGTGAGCCAAAATTTCCAAATTACTTCCCCTTTCTGTAAGAAACAAAAACTAAATGTTTTTATCAAGGGAAATAGATAAGCTGCTTCCAAGTTGAACAAACCAAGGTGTTGTGGGGGAAGCAACGAACTATCAAAAGAGAAATGGGAACCAAAACACAGCAAACACCTCTAACTCCAGCCGTGCAGTGCTGCTAATCATGTGTCACGTCCTGAATGCTCAAAGCTCAAAGGTAAACACCTTGACCCTCACTAGAAAGATGAGGAGACTGTGGTGCAGGAGATGACCCAGGATTACAACACAAGTCCATCTGACTCCAAACTTCTCTTCCTACTCCTCTAACCTGAGAAAAGGAGTATGTGTCACCACTGTGCTACAATTTAAAGTAACTTTATGAACAGGCCTGTGCCTCTTTATAAAAATACTCAGCTCCAGGCAAACACTTACCTAATCCAAGGCCTGATGATCCGACACAAACATTCTTAAAGACAGCAAACACATTTTCATTCCCATTCTTTACTAATATACAAACGTGGAGAAAAATGGATGTTTACAAAGGATGATAAAGTAGACATATAACTCATGAAATAGATGCTAGCAAGGAATTACGTGCTAACCAAAAAACAGCCCAGCCTCTCATCCCCCACCACCCAATATAGTTACACCAAACAAAATGGGAGTTATTTAAATTTGACTTTGTCCGGAGATGATCAGGAAAATGGTGCCTAGCACTCAGAAGCAATAATCACAAAATTCAGACAGTGGCAGGAATGTGTAGGGATGTTTACGTGACATTTACCCAATCCTGTTTCCTCCAAATGGAATTACAGTGAGACTGTGACAGACATTGTAGGATGGATCACTCAACACCCTTTGCCAGCCAACCACTTTGCTCTCTTGCCTACCTCTCCTTTTAAGGCTGACAAAGCTAAATATTGACTATCCCTGCTTCTTTTGTAAGGTGTGTGGAGGGAGGAGCACATTCAGAGACATGTGCCAACTCTCTGGCCAATGCAACTTAAATAGAAGTCAACTAGAATTTCTGGGCAGCTTTTTGTTTTCCTGATAAGAGGGACAGATGAAGCTAGCATCTGCATATTTAGTCCATCTCCTTTCCGCCCCAACCTGGGGCAGCCATCTTGCAACTACGAGGAGACAAACAAGAGGATGAGTGGCCGAGCAAATAGAAAGAACCTGAGTCACTGAACAGCAGAACCAGCATCAACTCTACTTCCATGTGTAAACAGGATAAGAGTAGTTAAGGCAAACAAATGATCTACTCTGAAGTTACAGATATTCTAAATCCTACTTCTTAATTCATCTGTTGGTTGAATTTGGTTTAAAAATAACTATACCAAAGAAATAAGTAATGGTGGCTTTGTGACTCAGTAATTAACCAACTTCAAACCTCTTATTCTGCGAAAGCTCAATAGCATTTCTACGTTCCTTGAAAAGGCTTAAAATCTAACTCAAACCATTGGCTCTGTGTTACATACATGTATTGGTTGGCTCCACATTGAAGCTTTCACATAGTACATCGTGAGTAAATGGGATGTCACTTGCAGGGAGAATGGGGTCAATTGGAATATAACTTGGCTGGAGTTGTTACCATAACAGAGTGCAAAGGGAACTTACTGAAGTCCTAGGATTATAAGGCACATTCACATGTAAAGAATAAAATGGAAAACCTCACGTAATTGAAAACCCTCTACTAACACATCTTCTATTCTAGTTTAATCCACAGATCATGGCCATCAACATCACCTGGGAACTTGTTAGAAAAGCAGAATGTCTGTGCCTCATCCCTGCCCAGACCTACTGAATAGTAATCTATATTTTAACAAGATTCCAGGTGACTCACAGGCACATTAAAGTTTGAGAAGCATTGATCCCTGCCCAGTCTGCATTTAGTACTGATTTATTATTGATAAAAATAACTAGCAAACCAAGAAGTTAATTACCTCTGCCCAAGAAGCAGGGAGAAAACACTTCCATAATACTCTGCCTGTCAGATTAGTGTACCTAAAACATAGTTTTAATAGCAACACTCAAAACTTTCAATGACTTCCCATCACCTACCAAATAAAGTCCTTAGTTTGATAGTAAAGGTCCTCCCTCATCTGGCAGTAACCCCTTTCCCAATTCAGTGTTCCATTCTAGCCCCTTCCGGTGCCCTATGCCTATTTCTCAAAGTGTAGAGAGCAGACCACCTGCAACAGGACAACCTGGGACCCCATCCTTGACCTTCTGAATCATGTTTTCTAAGGAATAAAACTGGGAAGGAGCAATCTTAACCAGCTTTCCCAGGTGATTCTTGGGAAATAACTGCCCATCCTTTCAGACAAAGTCTCTCATCCTTGGTCCATTTTCTCTTGGTGCTCCCAAGCCAAGGGGGGACAGTCCACGCTTAGTGTTAACACTGGCCCCATATGCAGCTCTGTTGTTGTCCATCTCACACAGTATTTCAATTACTAGATGTTTCTATGCCTATTTCTCCTTTGTGTCCCTAAATGTAAGAAATGTGTACTATGTATCCTTGTATCCCCAACATCTAGCACATTGTCTGGCAAAGTAAGTATTCAATATACCAGGGGGGAAAAAACTGAAACAACCTTAAACTTCATCATTTGAAAACTGCCTGCAATACAACCAGCCAGTGAAATGCTATGCATTCATTAAAAAGGATAACAATGATTATCAATTGGAAGGATAGCCAGGGTATCCTTGTGTATCCAATGTATACACATTTCAAGAGATGCTATCTTAAAATGTGTATACATTTTTGGGGCACCCTCTGTATATAGCAAAAAAAAAAATGCAAACATAAGTATAAAATGATCTTGAAGAATATACACCAAAATGTTACCAGTAGTTATCTCTGAGTCGTGGGATTAGAAATGACATTATTCTTCTTTATAGCTATTATTTGAATTTATAACAATAAGCATCTACAATTTTCTTTTTAATTTTAAAGCTAGTCCCATTTTAAATGCTTATGGGATGAATGTTGTTATAGTAAATAATGGCTTCACTTATTCAGCTTCCAAGGACAGGGATTTCCAAAGGTTGGCGATGATCCAAAGGTTGGCAAGGATTCAAAGGTTGGCGATGTTGTTGCTAAGAAGGAGAAAGTAGGAAACAGGTCGTCCTTAGCAACTGGCTCTCACCAATGTTCCTCCTATTGTCTGGGATTTAGAAAAATATCTAACTGTCCTTTAATATCTTATTACATAACATTTTCTAAGAAAAACTGTGGATTCCAGTGGAAACAATTTTGAGAATATCAATTAGTCTCAGCATAAAGAAACTATCTGTTGTCAATTGTTTCAGTTGTAAAAATCAGCTTCCAACCTCATCTCACTTCCCCAGTTAGCTCTTCTCTCACTTTTCATATTGTTCACTGTCTGAGATGAATTTGTCAAATACTGTGTTTTATTCTATTTACCATGATACCAAAACTGGATGTGCTAGCTAATGGCAATGACTTTCAGTTACTATCACCAAATTGGGGCATTACTTCTGCTCTTAGAAGCGTGGGTGAGGAGGTTGGAGGGATGCCTCCAGCCTGTTTTCTTCTGCTATAAGAAAAATCTACAAGCAAAATTCACTTCAATTAATGTTACATGAAATCAAGATGGTTTGAAGCAAAGAATAACTAAAACAAATTACAAGCGCACCTCAAAAAACAGGAAGAATATGTGAATTGATCTGGTATTTTTTCACTAATTTCAACGTTCAACCTAAAACAAAAGCAAAACTAAGATTTGCAAGGAGGAAAAACAGAAATCATTTTATTAGTCACTGGTAGCATTTTATTGCAGTTTGGATCAATTTTGAATGCTTTAAATATATATCCCACTTGAATAAATAGCAAGAGAAAAATATGTTTAACAACTTGAACACATTTCCTACTTGAATTCTCCTAAAATAAATTCTCCTTACTACATGAAAACATAAAATAACTAGAGAAAAAAAAGAACTTTAAAAGGTTTGCTAGAGTATTAAAATTCAGTACAAACTAAAAATATAATAATTTTTAAAGCCATTGTTTTCAACCTAGCTCAAAATAATCTCTCCAAAAAAGCAACATTTAACTACAACTTATTAACCACTAGGTTCAAGAAACATGCTGCTCATTTGACAAGTTTAGAAGAAGTTTAACTATTGTAATAAACCCCAAACATGTGCAACCTATGTGTCCAAAATGCCACAGGACGGTGAAAGGGGCTTTAAGCCGGCAGGGAGGAGACAGAATGAGTTCTTCCCTTTTGTTCTGCAGTGATCATATGACTCAAGTTAGTTATTTTGCTTCTTGGAATCGCTGACTTCCTCATCTGTAAAAACAGGCATTGGGCTAGATGACATCTGGGTTCTTTCCAGATCAAAAAATTTTAAAGCTCCGACTCTATACATTATCTCCATACATATACAACCTGAAAACATCATATTTTCATAATCTATGAAAGCTGCAAATAAGAGAACTGCATTTCAGCAGATTTTACCCACTAAAATTTTGAAAAAAGAAAAAAAATACAATTCTGCCATTATAACGCAACCATTTCACTTTCTAGTATTAGTATCATCCTTTATTACTCATTAGCATTATTAAACCATGCCTTTTTTTTCTATTGCCATGACTAGAAAAAAATTGTCTTTCCTAACTACTGAGTCGGCAGGAATCATGAGATGAGCTAAAGGAAGAAAAATATCTGAGGTATAATGATAGGTTTGTCTTCTAAAAAATAACTGAAGACAGAAATTCCAATTTCCCAAAATATTATATTCCAATGTACAAGATAGCTCATTATCAAATCAGTATTAAAAACTAATATTTACTTAATGGTATTTATAGAGCACCATAACATGCATGACGTTAGTAAATCTTCATGACTCTATGGGGAAGTATTATTATATCATTCCCACTCTATCGCTGAGGAAACTGAGACTCCTTGACATTACGTAATAATTGTCCAAGGTCATAAGACTAAAAAGTACCAGATCCATGACTCACCCTCTTGACCTTTTTCTCTGAGTCTCTTCCTCTCTCTCTATGATATTCCACTAATTCAGAAATCTTTAATGTTTCAAAAAAAGTACACTTTCACCTAAATTTAAAGAAGACGGTTGCTCACAAACACTATAAACAATTACTTGGGAACAAATATTTAAAACACATATAACAGAAAAGAGCTAATTTCCTACCCTTAATATGTGATGTATCCTTGCAAATTAAAAAAAGACCAACAACTCAATAGAAAAATTAGGAAAGATAACCGGAGAGTTTACAAAAAATTCATTGCAAGTAACTTTGAAATATTGAAATAAAAAGGCTCAATCTCATTCAATTAAACAACTGCAAGTAAAAAAAACAAACTTTTTTTTTTCCACTGTTTTATTAACAAAACTAAAAATTGGTCATGTGTTGAACTGACCATCGTGTAGGGAAAAAGTTACTCTTCTACATCTTCAGTAGGATGCACTGCTAAAACTTCTTTGAAGGGCAATTTTACAGTATTTAGCAGAACTAAAAACATAAAGCCTTTGACACAGCAATTCCACTCCTAGAAAGTTATTATTTATTTTATTTATGTGGGCAAAGAAAAAAAATGCTTATGTAAAGGATGTTTCTGAGAGCATCTGCTATTAGAGCAAAATACTGAAGGCAACCCAAATGTCTACCCATTAGAAGTAATTAAATAAATTTTGCATACTTCGTACAATAAAACACTACACTCCAATGTAAAACACTGTAGTTCTAAAAAAAAAAGCAGACTAGTGTTTTATAGTCCTCATTTGTACATGAAAAAAAGAAGACAAGATCACACCCTAAGATCAGAGCTGGTGCATGTTTAAAATGCTTCTTGAAAGACACCCAAGAAATTCCCCTATAGGGAAGGGAACTGAAGATTTAGGAGTCTGGTTTAGGAAGGGGGACTTACATTTCAGTTATTTTAAAATCTAATACGTTTGAAATGTTTAATCCTTTGTGTGCTTAGTGGTTATTTGTTGGCTTCAGGCAGCTTCCATGCTTATACTCAAATTAGCTTATGTAACAATCCAGTTAGATACGATAATGTATGTGAACATATTTTGCAAACTGAAGAGAATGTACAAATGTACTATTCAGGAAGACTTTTTATTGACCCAGCACCTACTGCCTGGAGCTAAACTCAATAAGCAGAATTCCTCAATAGACATTTCTTGGTGGGTTGAAGAATTCGCTATTAAAATGCAAATATCCACCCAGGATATTTAATAGTGCCTTTCGAAACTTTCTACCCAATTGTTCCTAGTGTCAAAGATCCTGAGTTCTGTCCCCCAGAGACATAGAAGGTATATCAAAGGTCCTCAAACTTTAACACGTCCATACTTTTTTGATAGAAAAATGTTTTCTTTCTCACAATTCTTCAAATAAAATTGACATTCCAGGAAGATACACTAGGTTAAGTCTGAGACATTGCCCCTGCAACTGGGATACACCAGAGTGAGATATTTGACTTTAAAGGATAGGTGTTAACATCTTAGCAGAGGAGACCTTAAATATGTCATGAAGGGCATGGAGGCACAAAAAGAGGGGTAAAACCCCTGGGATGGACAGTTTGTGATTCAGGCCTCAGAATTACCATTCTTTCAACAAATTACTGAACTCCCACTGCAGCTCAGGCCCTTGTCCTCATGA
This sequence comes from Rhinolophus sinicus, assembly GCF_057876585.1. Taxonomy (NCBI): domain Eukaryota; kingdom Metazoa; phylum Chordata; class Mammalia; order Chiroptera; family Rhinolophidae; genus Rhinolophus; species Rhinolophus sinicus. The sequence goes on along the minus strand of NC_142517.1, from coordinate 180,674,345 downwards.
AGTTGTCATTTTAATTCTAATGGCTATGGTAAAATTGCTCTTCAAAGAGGTTTTAACCAACGCATTCTCTACTGATGGTGCAGGAGAATGCTTCTTCCCCACACCATGGTCAGTTCGGCACATGGCCAGGTTTTTTTGCCTCCTAGCAGAGCTGAGTGGAGGTACAGCAAGCACAGAATCAAATATAATTGATGGTGAGACACAGGATGACTTCAACATAAAGTTAGAAAGAACTACTTGAGCGGAGTGGTCAGTGAAGGCCTAATTGAGGGCGGGACGTTTGAGCTGAGACCCAAACTGTGGGGAGCAGTTGGCCATATAAAAATGGGGAAGAATGTTCTAGGGCAAAGGTCTGAGGTAGCACATACTTGGTAGATTCAAGGGACAGAAAGGTGTTCATTATGATTGGAACAGGAGAACTTGGGGGTGAGGGGTGGACGGTCAGTTTAGAAGGAAGGAGCCAAACCATGCAGGTCTTACAGGACGAGGTAAGAAAGCGACATTTACTTATATTGCAAGGGAAAGCTATTGAAGGGCTTTAGGCAGAGGAATGATATAATCTCACTTATTTTTTGAGAAAATCATTCTGTTTGCTATGCAGGCAATGGAGGAGACAAGAAGCAAAAGGCAACTGAAATAATCCAGATGAGCACTGATGGCAACTTGAATTGTGGGTTTGATAGTGCAGATGGAGAGAAGGTTCAGATTTCAGGATATGTTTCAGAGCTGTGGGACTTGGTGATCATTTGGGTATGGGGTATAATGAAAGGAAAAGATTAGTGAATGAACCCATATTTTCAGACTGAGCTAACTTGTGGATGGTGGTGCTATTTACTAAGATAAGGGGAGGAGGGGAAGGGTGTTCTGTTGTAAACATTATGGCCAATACTCCTCGTTGCCACCCAAGATGCCCTTTCCACTTCTTCCTAAGTAACTGAACCCCATTTTTATTCCAGCTAAAAGACTTCATGTCCCAGCTTCTTTCTATTGCTAAGTGAGGTTTTAAAATTTTAAAGCTCTAACTCTATACATTATCTCCACACATGTACAACCTGAAAACATCATGTTTTCATAATCTATGAAAGCTGCTAAATGTAGATAAATTCTGACCATTAAGAAATAGGTGGAAATATATATAGGACGTCTAGGACAACTCAAAGAGAGCGCTAACTCAGCTGGAAGTTGTACCTTTTGTGCCCTTTGCTCCATCTTCCTTTGTGCTGCCTGTAATGAAGAAGACGGCTGGAGCACCAGCAGCCACAAGGTAACCTTCAGCATGAAGCGGAATCACCGAGTGTGGCCGATGAAAGAGTCACACGGAGCCTCGGCTGCCGGTCACTTCCGGGAGCAGACACATCAGGGCTGGGCTGCCTGTCTCTGGACTTCTTTTAAGTGGAATAAATTGTTGCATGTTTACAGTTATATTAAGTTTTCTGATCACACAGCCAAACAAAATCCTGACACAGAGATGTAAAGAGAGATATGATATGTCTATTAAATATCTCAGTTAGGTAGAGTCTCCTTTTGAAGGATAAGAACCTCAATGTCAGAAGTTATTTGCCCCAAGTCAGCTTGAGAGAGAGGCGGTCTGACTTCAAAGTTCATGTTTTTACATGGTACCATCCTGTACTGAAAAAAGAAAAAGGAGAAGGAAGGCACCAGAGACAAATGTTGCCAACAGCACAATCACGTCTAGAACCAGTTCTGCGCCTGGCACCCCAAAATAACCCTACTCAGTCTGGTTAGGGAGGAATCATCTCCTACCTAAAAAGTGTTACTCTTTACCTGATTGCAGTTTTGTATCACGCTTGCTTTAGCCTTTTTTTTAAACAGAAATCTATTTTTAACTATATTTACCTGATCCATTCAGCCCTAGACTTATTTCTATTGTATTTAAAAGTGACTTTATATTTATGCTATTAAAATGCCACTTGTATTTATGCACTATCTTGCAATTAAATATATGGAATGTTATTCGTAATTCCTCTTGCCACACTAAGGTAATTCTGGATTCTAATACATCTTCCAACACTGAGCCAAGACCGTCCTTTACGTGATCCATTAATCATGCCCCTTGTATGATAATAATTTCTCCAGAGTTCCCAGCACCAACAGATCTGGCTAGCAGTTCATCTTGACCACAGTTTCACAGTTTATTCATGAAGCAGGCAAACAGATGCTTTGTACAATAAAACCATTATGCAGCTATCTCTCCTTCCTCAAGCTACCAATTCCGTCCTATAAAAGAGAGAGAAGCCTTGCTTCTTATCAGGTCAGGTGGACAACTGGCTTGAACTTCAGGTATTCCTAAGAAGTAAAAAGGGGAAGTCTTTCCTTTTCCTTTTTCATTGAAGTATAATATACCCACTGTGACGTCTACAGATCTGCAGTGGACAGCTTGATGAAGTGTTACAGTGAGGACACCCATGTTGCCACCACCCAGGTCAGGTTACAGAACATTCCCCACCCCCAGGATGCTCCCTGATGCCCCTCTCGTCATCACCTATCCCCCCATAAAGTTAACTACCATCCCAAACTCCGATTCCACAGATTCATTTTCCTGACTTTTAACCTGATATAAAAGGAACAACCCAATATATAATCTCTCACTTAACATTATATCTGTAAAAATCATCCACATTGTTCCAGATAGTCATCATTTATTTTTTTCATTACTCTATAATAGTCCATTTATCCATTCTGTTAATGGACATATGAATTATTCACAGTTTTAAGTATTGTAAATAATGCTGAATATTTTTGTCCAAGTCTTTCAGTATATACTAAAGGAGATTTTTCACTTTGAGTTTTTATTCTTGTTTTTCTTTTATTCATGATGTTATACAAACTATATTGCCTATACATTTGGGAGTAATACATCCAAAGCAAGTACACATACTGAGGCTAAAATGTACTATTTCTAAGTCAATGCTCTGAGCAAAACTCCCATGAGGACTTGTGCATTGTAAGGTAAATAATGAAAAGAAAAGAAAGAGGGGTAAAGCGGCTGTTGTAAAGGAGATATAGAGAGTTTAGGAAACAGGTCATAGAAAATGTAAAATAAAGAGAGGTAGCCAGATCAAATCCATCCAGAGAATTTTCAGGTCCCCGGTGAACTAGATGACCACAGTCCGGCCTTCAGGTTGTGCCAATGCTGCCACTCACATATTTGCTCAGAGTGCACCCATAAAGTTGGAAGGAATTGTGCTGATCTTTCACTTACTTGTACCTTAACGTCTTGGAGCACTCTGGGGCTCCCTCGTGATGGGGTGATTATATGTAATAGGTGGAAAAAAAAAGGCCCCTTAGTATTCCAACTACATAAGGATTTTCAGTAACGAGAAGCCTTGGCTTCTCCTCCTTCACCGCTCTGAGGAATCAGAAGTTAACAAATGGTATTAAATATCTAAAATATGTATAATTTTGGGTGTGCGTTGGGGGGCCTAACCATTTACCCTTTCCCACGCCACTCTCATTCATTGATTCAAAATTTATCTCCTTGTTATCTAATGTGTACAAGGTGCTGTGTTAGGTTCCTGAGAGGCAAAAACACATAAAAATATGAAATATTTACAGATTAAATTATGTATATCTAAGATCTGCTTCCAAAGGTAAGAAGGGTAAGAGAATGGAACATGATGGGACAGGATTGGCCAGGGGTTGACGGATTGATAGTTGGAGCTATGTAATGAATCATAAGGGGTTCATTAAGCTGCTGCTTGCTTTTGTGCATGTTCAAAATTCTCTATCATAAAAATTTTTAAACGCACAAAAAAAATGTACAAGATAGCCTCTGACCTCCAGGAATATACAGACTAATAGAAATGCCATTATATGCACTGAAATTGCCAATTTGAATTTGAAGGGGCCATAGGAGTTATGAATCCCAACCCTGGCATTTTAAAACTAAAACAATACCTAGAAAGGCGTAACTCTGAGGCTTAGAGGTTAAATGACTTGCCAAGGTCACATGTTTGGCAGCAGAGTTGATACAGAAAACTAGGCCTCAAACACACACACACACTTATCACCACCACCACCACCACCACCACCACTGCTCCTTCTTCCAATCAGACTGCTGCAAAGCAGAGCGGTATGTGGCAAAAGTCTGTCTTCTAATGTCACAGGGCTTCCTCACAGGATGCTGAGATCTACACATCTGAGCAACAGAAATTCTAGGAGCTGGTTACCCAATTACTCATCAAGTCAGAGAAGATACAGCAAGCATTTACTATATGCCAAGAAATGTATTAGGAGTTGGAGATACTGCAGAGATAAGCACAGTCCCTGCCCTCAGGGAGCTCACAAGCTAGAATAGAATTATTAAAGAAATCATTCTGACGGAGAACCACAGGTGCTGCAGAAATCTAAATTCCCTAGCTCTAGATTCGGACTGACTAATCTAAAAGCTACACTTCTGCACGTTTAGACATTTTCAGATGTGCATAGTTTTAAACAAATAAACCCCCATAAGTAAATAAAGCAGGTGTGGTTCTATTCTAACTAGCAAATCATTAGGCACTAATAAGGTAAAGGGAACTGCCTGTAAGACCAAAACTATCAGGTATTGGTAAACATTTGCTTTTGACTCTGATACCTACATTTTGAATATTTTCCCAGGAGATGCCCATAAGGGGACTGTATGAATGACTTCCAAGGAGATTTAAGCTCTTTGAGGACAAAGTCCATGTATTTTAGTCCTCCTAGGACAAACTCACACAGAATATAAATGTACCTGATTAACATTTCGTGAGTGAAAGAACAAGGCAAAACCAAATTCCATATGCTATAAATGTTCCATTTTTCTTCTATGCATGAATGGTTTTTCATCTTAAACCCTAGATGTGCTAGCTAAAATGTTAATCAGACATAGTCTCACCTGTAGGATTTCTAGAGTAAATTGTCTTTTCCCTTGAAAACTAGGAAAGGAATTCAAATTTTTGCTTGTTTTCCATTGTATATAAAAACATCTGAAGACAAGTAAACTAATAATATAACTTTAAAAAGTAGAAAAGCAGTAAAAAAAAGTTTCAACTTTCTTAAGGTATCTTTTTTATGTTTCATATAAAAATAGATGTTTCTTCTGGTCAGCCTTTATAAATCACAGAAATAATATAATCTGTACCCAGAACATTCAAATGTATTTTGAAAAATTTTACTGTTTGGGGAAACTTAGCAAGTTAAAGTGGTTTACTCAAAGTCCCTTGGCTACCTCTATGAGAAAAGAAAGAGTTAAAAACCCAAGACAACTAATTTCATAATTATTAGATCACTTCTTTGTTCATAAATAAGCATTGCCAAAAATGATTTATAGGCATATAAAAATGTTACTTAGTTGAACATTCATAATTTTGTGGAGTTTTTTTCCTAAAGTTGGACAATAATTCTCTCATTGTGAAACATTTACCCATTCCCACATTCAAATCCCCTGAGCTTTTATGTTAGTATGCAGGTATTGCATTGCCAATCTAGCAGTATATAAAAACTAAATTGTTTTAAAGGAAATATAATTGCTCTAAGTTACCACACTTGGAAAGTTTTTATTTTTCTTTTAAATGTTAAATACTAACTACCTTCACGTTCACGACATTACTAACCACCTCATGTTACTACCACCTCCATCTTACTAAACTGCAGAATTTATTGAGCTTAAAAATGGTTTACATAGACCTTAGATAACAAGATAAAGGCTCACCCTTGTACAAGCTGAATATGAGTTTTGGCAAGATTGCTCTGTCTTCACAAGGAAGCATTATGTGGAAGGATTAGAAAGGTAGACCGCCTGAATTTGCCTATCCCTCCACCCTGATCAAAATAATTAAAATTTTAGATATTAGAAATTTGCAGCCTCATAAATTAAAGAGATACCCCAAAATCTATTAAATTTTCCCCAGGATTCTGTACATTGTACAAAGCATAAGGAAATTATAATGTCCTAGGAGTGCACATGCTTCAACACCTTTTAAATAAATCAACTGTTTTTCTTAAGGAAAAAAAAAAAAAAGTTATTTTTCATGATCAAATTCCAAAACCAGCAAACACAATTTCGTTACAGCACCACTAAAATTACAGCTTCAGATCAGCTTTGATAGATAACAACAACAGAAATTCGATGCTTGTTAGGAAAGATAAGCATTTTAGGCATTGTGTTCTCTTTATCTTCATTTCCTGCCCATCCTGGATCCAAATTAAGAATTCGAAATCCTTTGAACCAGAAAATTATTAGATTTGATGGCCAGATGTCAATGTAACAATAAATAATAAGGCTCCCAGGGATTAAGAATATAGCTGTTATAAAACTGAAAGCAACAAAGGAACAAAACAAACAAATAAAGAAACAAAAACTCATAGACACAGACAATAATTTAGTGGTTACCAGAGGGTAAGAAGGGAGGGGGGTGGTAGATGAGGGTAAGAGGGATCAAATATATGGTGATGGAAGGAGAACTGATTCTGGGTGGTGAACGCACCATGTGATACATAGATGATGTGTTACAGAATTGTACACTTGAAACTTATGTAACTTTACTAACCACTGTCAACCTTAATTTAAAAAGAAAAAAAAGCTGTTATACAAAACCTGCTTATTATTAATCAGAAAACTAAGATAGTCTCAAAGACAGCCTTAAACCAATCTCAAAGTAGATGCCTCCAGCAATCCAGCAGGTAAATAGCTGCATAGATTCATTGTGAGAGTCAGGGGTACTTCAATGAGCTGCAGAAGAAGGCTGCAGCCCAGTGGGGAAGACAGCTGCCCCTTGGCTCCAAACAATTGTTCCCCTATCTTCTGACTTCTCAAGACAAGCCAGAAATACAGATTAGCATGTGAAATCTTCCTACTAAAATGTTGGCACAAAATTTTTAAAAGCACGACATAGGCCAAATAAAACATGTCTATGGGCAGACTCAGCGAACTGGCTGCCAGTTTGAGATCTCAGGGAAACTATGGAGAAAGAAAGAAGTAAAATATTTCCTTGACTCTGTCCGCCAGCTTGGTAATGCAGAGCCTCGGAATGACTGTGGGAGTTTAATCAAAGGAGGATTAAAGATGCTTTGGAGACTTCAATTTGAGCCTAAGTGAGGCGGTACTTTTCTACCATACTTTTCCAATGCATTTTACACACACACACACACACACACACACACACACACACACACACACACACAGATTTTTTTCCCCCCATAGATCCAGGATTATCAATCATTTCTGAAACAATTCTATCATTGAGTTAAAGGATATGCTTGTGTATACCCAAGAAAATGAAAATCCATTAAAACACATTTATATCCCAAAAGATAGGCTGAATTTAATTATAGTTGTCTTTGCTCTTAACGAAAAGCAAAATGTACATAACAGCTGCAAATTGTTCTCAGAGGCATGAAGTAAACCATTCAAAGTCCAATAAGCTCATTGACAAGTAAAATGCTTGCTGCTACCAGGTCGCCCTTGTTTTATTCATCATTCAGTCTGTAATATGGTACAAAGTGTGGTAACAGGAGAAGAATAAGGAGGAAAAAAACCCAAACTTCTGATTTACACACAGCTCTGCTCATGGAGAATGTTATTTCTCACTGTTCACAGAAGTCAACATGGCACAGAAGAAAATGAAAGTTTTGCCTCTTAGCCAAGAGAGTAAAGTAATTTATGCAAACATTTTAATAATATAGCCATTATTTTACCGCATTTCCAGAAATGTAAGCACCTTTCATCTTTGTTCCCATGTGCATGGATGTATTTTACAGGCTTGATATATTTTCCAACTATTTACCCACTATCTCTAATAAACACACAGTGGTCACATTGGTTTTAATCAATGGCTCTTAACTCAAGAACCTGATAAAAGTGGAAGACAAACCCTGCCCCTAAAAAAAGGCACACAATTTTTTAGGGGTTCAAGGACTCCATGATTCTTCCAAGGGCACGTATTTAAGAACTCCATTGCAAAAACACTATAATTTCATTTTCATTTCATTTATGCTAACCTTCCAAAAACACTGATTTTAAATTAAGCTCTAAGAACTGAAGGCAATATAATGGTTTGCATTTCCTTTCTTGTTTACCTATATTTAAATAATCTTTCATGTTTGAGAATTACAATGATTTTTAAACCAGGCAGGCCAGGATTTATGAATTAGGCTACTGTATTGGGTAAGAAAAAGTTACTATTCATTTGCTAAAATATGTGCTTTTTTTATCTCTGGACTATAAGTGCTTTATCATTTCCATTATTAGGTTGTTACAAATAATTTAGGTGACATGGAAAAGAGGCAAAGTGTGATAGCACCACTTTCAAGGGATATTTTTCTCAGCTATCATGCAATATGGGCCAATATTTTCCATTTTACTATTTTTAATGGTATAATCACCTTTCAAAATCCATGAATAAACACAGGGCCTTCAAGTTTCCTCTTTTGCTTTATCACTAATGCCCTGCTCTCTCCCACTGAACTTTCAAAGCATTTCTACTATTAAAAAAAAAAAGAAGAAGAAGAAGAAGAAGAGAGAGACAGGATTGAAGGAATTATCTGTTTATTACTTAACTTCTCGAGCAGTAATTATAAAATATTTTAGAGAAGCACCTTAGTGAATGCCATTAGATATGCTAGGATGTGTCTACTGGGAAATACAAAATAATACTTCCGAATAAAGTTTTGATGCTATTATATTCTCCTTCTGTAACTGAATCTCATTGCTGAAACTTGGTTAGATCTGACCTCAGTATAAAACAAGAGATCATGTACTGAACTTAATTAAAAGAACATGACGATGCACACATCCGATCTGAAAAAACAAAAATGTCAACCTTGGGAGGTTGCCTGTTTTGGCATTATGCAACTTACATGAGATTTTGTTTCCTAGAAGTTTAAGTTCATTTAAATGCCTATAAATGAAACCCACAGCATAGCCTGTTTTAAAAAATTATTACCATCAAAAGTCTCCATGCAGCCCAATTGAATTTATTTGCAATTGGATTTGATATGCATGATTTGATTGTGTTAGACTATAACTGCAATAAAACATCTGAACAACCTTGAACCTAATGCCCAGCCACTTTAGATTTGCTAACAAATAAGGCAAATGTGGTATCAAACTGAAGAAATTACTGCTACCAAAAATAGCCCCTTTCAAAGAGCACAGAGGATTTTTAGGGCAGTGAAAATACTCTGTCTGATACCATAATGATGAATCCCTGACATTATACATTTGTCCAAACCCATAGAATGTACACCACCAAGAGGGAACCCTAATGTAAACTATGAACTTTATGATGATAATGTCTCAGTGGAGGTTCATCAATTTTAACAACTATACCGCTTGGGGGATATGACTAGTGGGGGAAGGCTGTGCATGTACTAGGGGAAGGAGATACATGGGAGAGCTCTGAACCTTCTTCTCAATTGTGCTATAAACCTAAAACTGCTCTAAAAATGTGTCTTTTGAAAAAAACCCTGTTCCACAATCATTGCACTACAGTCTTAATGAAAGAGCTACTAAGCTGTTGGATCCTGTGGAAAAAACAAAGTATTAATCAGACACCCTGTCTACCATCCAGCTACCATCTCTGAAAATTTGATCTGGTCTTTCAAATTCTGAAAGATATACATTCTCTGAGAATCTAAAGTTTCCTAAAATTGGGAGGTGAAAATATCACAAGTGAAAAATGTAACCTATCTAGTTTCAAATACAACTTACATATTTAAGATTAGATTTGGACATCCCCTCTTTTAGAAGACCTCCCAAATAGTCTTTTTCTATGAAGCTGGTTTCTGGCCCTTCTCTGTGGTCCCACAAAGACTTGTGCAAACCGCCATCATTTCACTTATCACATTGTATTATGGTTGTATTCTGTGTCTGTTCCCTCTAGAGGCAGGCACAACACGGTTTGCTCAGAAACGTTTGTTGAATCAGTCAGCACCCTTCCCATCCCTGCAATGTGCGTAGCAATAGTTCTTAGATAAAAATGTAAATTTAATCTACAAAAATATTTTTATATTTAGTGCCTGTTCGTGCGCATGGAAATCTCTTTTCCCTGAGAGCCCAAGGTTTTTTGCAATGCTAAGATATCTGTGACTGTAGCAGAGCTCTATAATCAGACAGCACAGAGGAATGTCAAAAGCACTGCATTCCAATTCCAGGCTCTGCCAAACATTTACCCTCCCCATGTCTACTTTCCTTATCTGAACAATGGAGACAGCAATACTAGCCTGTCTCACACATTTGCTGTGCACAGGAACTAATAAGATTTATCAACCATCTAGAAAATATTTAAATAGCTTGGAAATTTTATCACAATAGAGCAAAAACAAATGGTAGCATTTTTTTTTTAACCCCAATGCATTCTTGGAAACTGTAAATGAATGACAATAAAGCAGACCATATTTTCCTGAGGAAATAATATGAAGATTGAAAGTTATGTGTCAATAAAGAATAGATATCAAATGAATATGACTCTTTAATAATTGTTTACATTTGTATATTGAAGTATATCATACATACAGCCAAGTATATAAAATGCAAATAAAACACAATGAATTATTTTTAAAGTCAGTAAATTTACATAAGCACTATCCATGTCAACAAATAGATAATTTTGATGTTCCCTCTGCCTTTCCCAACCACTAACTCCTTCTGGCTTCCCAAAAGGAATAAGTATTCTGACTTCCTAACTATCCTGATTATCCCAACCGTAGTTTAGTTATACCTATTTTTGAAGTTCATATAAATGCAATCACACAGTACATGTATTATGTTGTGTCTGGCTTCTTTTGGATAACAGTATGTTTGTGGGACATACACATGTTATTGTGCATGGCTGTAGGTCACCTCATTTTCATCGCTGCATAGTATCCCACATAATAATGTAAACCATTGTTTATCTATTCTACTGTTAAAGAACATTTTGATAATTTTGACTATTATAAATTTAAATTAATAAAGTCATGCTCCCAACAGACAGAAATATACTATATACTATAAGAAATCTCAGTGTATCACATGCAAATTACATCTCCACACAAAATTATGCCACATAATACAAAAATCTAACTATTGAATCATAAACTTAATCTAAATCTAAAACATCCATGTAAAAAAACATTAAATATTTAATGTGCTTTGTTTGCCTTTTAAAACTTCAAATGAGGTTTTTACTTACTTTTTTTAACAATTTGTAGGACTCAGTCCTCCTGAAAAATCTATCAAGTTTAAGCTAAACAGAGAATTTTATTTTCTGTTAATATATTTCTCTGTAATAAACAGTAATTTTAAAAAACCATTTCATTACAAACATATAATTTTAACATTGGTTATTTCTGGGTAGAGATATTTTTATTGTTTTTTATTGGAATTTTCTTCTTTTTGCTTAGCTACATATTCTAAAGTTTCTAAACTATAACTACTATAACTATAGAAGTTACTTTTTTCTTTAATGAAAATCATTTTATCAGTCTTCAAATGGCAATATTCAAAAATAACCTAGTTTCCAGGTTCATGGAGACTCAGATATGGCAGCCGCCTGCAAGAGGGCTCAACAAAGAAACAAATCTCCACCAGCTCCTCCATCTGGGAGAAAGCTGTCTCTCCATCCCTCGCCCTGAAGCTACACAACTCAGTTCCTCCCTGTAGGTCCCTGGGGTCTTTTGAGCTGCTGCCTCAGCACTGGAGCTCAGAGCAAGTCTGTGTGTGGGCTCTTTAAGAAGAGCATCTGGAACTTTAGCCTCCCTCATCTCACTCAGCCACAACCTCTGCTGGTTTTCACAGCCAAAAGTTATGGGGACTTCTTTCCCCAGCACTGAACTCTGGGCTGGGGAGCCTGGTGTAGGGCTGGAACCCCTCCCTTCTCTGGGGGGCACCTGAATAGCCAAGACGTACCTCCAGCTTTTTAATGGCCATGTGCAGGTGTGGTATCAGCCTGTTCTGTGCCTCTGCCCCTCCTACCTGTCTCAAGGTGGCTTTTTCTGTATGTCCTTAGTTGCGAGGTTTTGGTTCAGCTAGACTTCAGGAGATTCTCAATGATGGTTGTTCTGTAGTTTAGTTGTAATTTTGATATGAGAGGAGGTAAGCACAGCATGAGAGGAGGTATGCACAGCGTTTTCCTCCTCCAACCTCTTGACTGGATCTTCAACTGGCATTTTTTAATGTCATGTCTTCCTGCATTGTAAATATTGGTCAAATTGTTGCTCACAAAATGTTTTTCACCCAGACCAGGATTTAGTGTCAACAACAATGAAGCTGCAGCACAGCTGAGCAAACGACAAGTCAAAGAAGCAAAGTATCCGTCCCAATTTTTTACCAACTGAAGGCAAGCTGCTGAGACAGGTCACAGGGTTGATTGGCTAAAGAGCTTCTCAGCCTTTGTGGGTGGTGGGTGATGTGGCATAGAGTGGAAAGCACAGACTTCCTGGTCAAACACAACTGTACTGCAGTCCCAGTTGTCTTATCAGCTGAATGATTGCAATCAGAGACTTATGCAGGGCACTAGAGGAGAGGGCTACTAAGGGGACCACCTAAATTAATTTAGGTTGTAAATTCTGTTCATTTTGTTTTCTATTGTTTGAGAGGGTTGGGGAGGAGACTTCAAAAAAGGCTTCCTGGGGCAGTTATGGCTGAGATGAATCAAGCATTTGGAGATTGCGTAAAGTGGTTCAGTGGCTTGGCTATGAGAGAGACCCGGGTTCAAATCTTTACATTGCCACCTACTGTGTAATGCTGGCATTTCCTTTACCTTTCAAAATGAGACGATAATATCTCTCTTAGAATATTGTGAATATTAAACAAAATCATGTACATTAAAGCATTTAACACAGTGTTCAATAATTAGTGGCTACTATTATGGAAAATTCTAACAATGATTTGCTTTTTCAAATGTTTATAGTACAAAAGAATCCATCCTGGGCAGCTCCAGAGATTGACAGACCCATCTGAGGTTTCTGAGGGTGCAATCCTAAGACCATGTATCAGAATCACTAGGGGAGTTTGTTTAAAAGCGGGTCCTGGACACGACCAGTAGTGGGTTAAATAATACCCCCAAACGATATGTCCGTCCATCCAGAATCTGTGAATGTGACCTTAATTTGGAAAAGGGTTTCTGCAGATGTAATTAATCAAAACTCTCTAGATCATCCTGGATTAGGGTGGGTGGTAAATTCAATGGCTACTGTCTTTAGAAGAGAAGGGCAAAAGACACACAAAGGATAAAGGGATGTGAAGATGGAAACAGAGACCGGTAGTGACGCAGCTACAAACCAAGAAACACAAAGGATTGCCAGCATCCACCAGAAGCTAGGAGAGAGGCATAGACTGGATTATCTTCTCCCTCAGAGCTTCCAGAAGGAACCAATCTGCTGACACCTTGATTTCGGCCTCCAAAACAATGGGCTCCAGAAATCTGAACAATCTCCTCATTCCTATTTGAGGGTAAGGGTCAAACTTCTTTGGTGAAAGTCCCAGGAAAGTGCCCCCAACTATAACACCAACCCAAACATGAACTGTACACAAATACACTCTCGGTCACATAGTCTAATCTCTAGAAAACCAGCTCTGTTAAGGACTGAATGTTTGTGTCTCCCCAAAATTAATATTTTGAAAGCCTACCCACAAATGTGATAGTATAAGGAAATGAGAGCTTTTAAAAATAATTAAAATTATATGAAGTCATGAAGGTGGAGCCCTCATGAATGAAATTAGTATCCTTAAAAAAGGGACCCCAGAGAACTCTCTTGTTCCCTTTCACCCAGGTGAAGGTACAATGAGAAGATGGCCATCTGGAAACCAGCAGAAGAGCTCTCAGTAGACACAGAATCCGCTGGCACCTTGACTTTGGATGTCCCATCCTCCAGAACTGTGAGCAATAAATTTCTGTTGTTTATAAGCCATCTAGCCTATGGTACTTCGTTATAGCAGCCCAGATGGACTAAGACACACTTTTACCCAAAGATGAGCATCTGAATGACAGTTATCTGATACAGTGAATCAGAATGGTCAGTATGAAGGAGGGTGAGGGGGCATAGGGGTAGCCTGGTCTTTTTCTTTTCCTTTAATATTGTTGAAGAATCTCTGCTCCAGGAAGAATGGCATTCCCATCCACCCAACCTCAATTCCATACCTGAGGAGACGAAACTCTGTTAGAGCTCAAGGAAAATACAGATCTTAAAGAAACATAGTTAGGATGAAGCAGTTGGGCTCGGGGGTTCCAGAAGAAGAATAAAGAGGTTCAAAGTTCTCCAGTGTTTAAGGTTGACACTTTTCCCTCATCCCTCCCTCCCAACAAATACAATAACACTCTCTGAGGCTTAGAAGTGCCATATATTTGGGAGGTGCTATCATACTTAGGAGGCCTGTGCAG